>NC_089681.1:128177605-128480635 GCF_031753505.1 Anomalospiza imberbis
CCACCAACTCTGGGTCAGCTGCTTTGTTGTTTTAGGAAGATTGATCTCAGAGAAGAAGTACTGTATTTGCATTTTGACCCTTCCATGAAAAATCACAAGAAGGACTTCATGCATTTATCAGCAGATGGCTGAGAAGTGAATTTACCTGGAAATTCAGAGCAATTCTGGCTGCAAGTTACATGTTTGCTCATCACTTCTCAATAAGGATGAAGTTCACTACTAGTGAAGCAGCTCAGATCTGTCTTCCATGAGCTCCCATTCTTGCATTCTTGCAAGCCTGTCTTGCATGAGCAGAGGTTCACTCAGTTCACTCAGAGCCTGCTTGATTCCCAAGGCAACTCACTTGCTTGACTTACTCCACGCTTAAATTCACTTAAAAGACATTCCCTTAAGAAGTCGTCATCATCCTCTTTTGCAACACTGGAGACCTGGGCTTTGTTCTAATCCATTAAGTGAACATAGAGACGTTCACTTCACTGCTATGGTGGTGTTCCTACATGTGAAATGCCAATAACGGCACATGCTTTGTGTGTAAAATACTCTGAATTGAATGAACAAAAGAGCCCTGAGTATAAATATCTTGTCTATAAATACATTAATATACATTATTCTAGATTTAATAACTACTAAATTGTATTAAATGGTTTATTTGCATAAAATGAACATTAATTAAAAATTAAGTTTTAAATATACTATATATTATACAGTGCATAAATTAATATGTTGCATTTTTTAAACATTAAAATGAGTCAAAACTGAAAAGGTTTAAAAACTTTTGAACAGGTGTCAAAACTGCAAAAAATCCCCACCAGCACAATTTTAACTGCATCCTCTCTGGATTATGTTCTTCATGCATATAGCACTCGTGCATTCTGCAAGGTCTGGAGATTGCTCAGGAACAGACACTGTGTGGATGGCTACCAGTTTCAGTGGTAGCTGAAAGTACTTAGCTCAGGAAGTATTTCTTCCATGTCTTCACCTGAATTTCTAGTCTTATTCAAAACTAAATCCCTGCTTCCAGGATATTTGAATCTTTCACTCCAGCCCACATTTAACTCTTAGACAGTTTTTATAATTTAACTGGTAGTAGTGCCTTGGTGAAAGGATCCCTTTGCACAGCACAGCCATGAAACACTCTGAATATGCCTGCAATTCTCTTCAGCAAGCCCACCAGGCTTGAGAGGTATTTCCCAAGTTTGAAATCTCTGAACTCTTTATCATTTTACTTTCATATGGTTATGAATCATTGCCATGAAAATGTATCTGAACAATTTCTCTAAATATATTTTTGGTTAAACACCTTTCCTTCTTGTATTAGGCATATAAAAAGCACCAATAAAATCAAATGAGCAAACAAAGAGTTCTGTGTTATTACCAGGTAGATTCATTGGCAGACATATGAGAGATTTATTTAGATGGGGAGGTCCTTCGCTGGTGTTTGCCAGGAGGCACATCCAGTCTGCCTGGCTCCCGGACGTGATCCACATCTTACCACCATTTATGACATATTCATCGCCCTTTCTCACAGCCGTTGTCTTGATATCTATTTCAAAACACAGAAAATGAAGGGTTATGCTTGTGAAGGAGGGATATATTGGTCCAGGTATGATGGGCAGGGTCACTGCCTTGCTCTCAGACACAAAACTATTTGGTTCTTCCTCACACCCCCGTCCTATAACCCTTCCAGGCCATAAGGCAAAACAGTCTGGAAAACTCTTGGAAGGCAAGCCAGGGAAACAGGCCCACTTCTCCCATATTCCTTTAGATGGAGTCTTTATCCCAGTGGATGAGAGAAGAAAACTTCCTCAGTAAATGTGGTGGTCAAAAACTTGGGAGAGAAGCATTTCACTGTGAGGTGATCTATTAAGGGTTTCACTTACTGTGTACCTTAGTCCTGAGGAGGCCATTAATTCCAGAGTCATGACTTAAACAAACACAGGCCTTGGAATCTGTGAATGCATAAACATAAACCAACATGCACTTCCTGCATGCTCTTGGTCACCGTGCTGCAATACGTTCAAAGCCGCTAAACTACTGAAGGCCAAATCTGAATGCACTGAGTATCTGGACATGAAAGAGTTCTAAACACCTGCTATTAAACACCCTGGCAAAAACCAATCTTATTTTCATCTGCAACAGTTCACATCATGCTGCAAACAGCCCTAGCTGCAACAGACAGCCAGAGAGAATAATTAATTATTATTTATCCTCCAGCAGAGCTTCCAAAGGGCTCCCTTCTTTTCCCTGCAATTGAACTTCTCTGATGAGAACCCCAGTTGATGAAGACTCTCCAATAGCTGTAAGCAGGTGATGGTATAAGAGAACCCAACCGCACTTCCAATAGCACCTGTGAATCTAACAAGACTATGAAATCCATACGAGACCATCCACTGAAGGGGGATCATAGAGGGGAGAGATCCATAGATCTTGGAGGGTAAGAGTCAGACACCAAGTGGAGTGGGCAGGCATGTTTAAGTCATCTGGTTACACTTTCATACACAATCACCTCAGTCTGCACATGCATGTTCTTCCCTAGGGCTCTAAACATAAACCAAAAGCAAACCCAAGTATCTGATCTTCATTTAGGAGATAAACTGGGACTGAGGTCAGCATGGCTGAAAATTTGTATTGTTAATGAAGGCACAGGAGAAAAATGATGGGACAAAATTATATAAGATATAAAATAAGGAAGCATGGGATATAGCTATGGCCAAAGGAAAGTAAACAAGGGAAGGAGATGGTAATCATGTGGATAAAACCAGCAGACACAGAGGAATTCATCCAATAAAAAGACTGGCAAATCTGTCCAAGGGACTCAATATGAAATCTGCATAATAATGAATGCCAAGAAGCTTAAGTACTGGCACTCATAATACATGGACACAGACTTTGGACATTCATATACACAGAGACTAAAAAATAAATGAAGAACACACAAGAGCTGGAATAAGAAGTATGACTGTACTGAAATGGTAGGATGGGAGCATACACAGCGATTTACATCACAAATCCCTCTGTTATAGAACAGCTACTGAAGAGATTAGATAGAAGTACCATAGAAGGTCTGCAAAGGAACAATGAGCACTGTGATGTTGCCACAAATGTAAATAGTTCTTGCAGGCATGGCGTCACAGGGGCCTAACCACCCAAACACAGATTAAAGAACAAATGCCTTACTAATGGGAATGTTCAAGTACTCCAGATTCAATTGTTCACAGTTTGCTTCAAACATTTGAGAAACAACTACTCTAAATGATCTTGTAAATAATTGATTCTCTTTAATTAGAGATTATTAATAAAGATGGTCAAATAAATATATAATATATAATATGTTTAAAATATAGCAGGCTTTGAAAACCTAATTAACAATTTACTATGGTCAAGTAGACTCAGGAATATGGCTATGAAGATAATTTGGAATATTTGGCTAATTATTTTCCCTGACAGAGCATATCTCTGGGAAAAGGCTACTTCAGTGGGTGCTCCATAACTCATTTTTGCAGGCACACACCACTGACTCTTACAACCAGCATTCTCTGAGGAGTCCTTCTAGGGAAGAGCACAAGGCATCACCAGAGGTGAATGACACAGCTGATGTCATACAAGCAGCCAGGGCTGGTCACATCACTGTTCACATCACACCTACTCAAGCTTCAATTTTCTTCTCCACTGCACTCGAGTCCAGCCATGCACTTAAACAGATTTGACTAAAGGTGAGGCTGGCTTCAACTCTTAAGGTCAGTATTACAATCAAAGATAGGCAACACACATCCTTAAAGTAAAATATGAAAAACACATATCTGAAATTTACATCATCAGCACAGGAAAAAAAAGACAACCCAAAACTTTAAAAAAAACACCTTCATGTCTAACCGAATGAATAATCACTTCAAAAATCAGGAAATTACTTGCAGGAAATGAACAAGATTAATCATGAAAGTAAGCTACAATTTGGAGGTTAGAATATAAGTACTGGAGCAAGTTGAAGTTAAATCTTCTTGATGAAAATCAACAAAATCAAAGAAGATTGTGGTGGCAAACAAAACTGTTTCAACCACAGTAATGAAAAGAGGATAGGAAAAAAAATAATTCATATAGAGGATACTTAAAAAATTTCACAGGAGATTACAGTTTCACAATTTGGTTGACAAAGCAAAACAAGAAAGACTGTATAGCAACTGAAATTAGTGAAAACAGAGGTTGCTGTTTTTGGCAGTCTGCACAACCTCAAAATACTTTTGGAAATAAAAAAGAATTCAATTTACCCATGGTATCTTATTTAAACCCAACCTGATTTATTATGAAATAGGATTTTCTAGAGAAAAAATCCTATTGGACCCAAGCAAGTGAAATTAACACTACTAGGTAACTATGAGTTAAAATTTGAAAATATAAGAATTAGGACAAAAGTGGAAACGTGCATAAGGAACTTGGCAAAGCAGAAATTGCATCAGGTTACATGACAAGAAGTTCTGATGTGCAGGGAGAGTTCTAGTTAAGCCCCTCCTTGGATATCAGCCTCTGGACAAAACCTACTGAATATTTGCATTAATGATCTTTAAAAGGATAAGAATACATTAATTAAATTTGTCTGTGACACAAACTTGGGAGACATCACCAACTCAGACAACTGAAGTATGGCCCAGCAAGAAAGGAATGATCTCAAATGTTTAAATTCAACACGGCAAATACAAGCACTCAGACACAAAGTAGTAAAAGTGATTGCTAAGTCCTGCAATGTTTCAATAGCAAACTGGTAAAAGAGGATGATCCACAGCTAATCACAGGATTTACAAGTCTGCAAGCTGTTGTGTAACATCATGTATTGGAGAGTAATACTTCTACCAGGGTTGGAAATGTATTTGTGCCATTGTAGACACTATGTGAAATTCTGGGGGTTTATGCTCAGAAAAGACAACCTCAATCCAGAAAGGCAGAAAGGCTGGATTCCACTGAGACAAAATGGAGCAAGATATTTATGTTGAGGTAGACATGAACAGTGTTACTAGCTGCAGATACCTGAACATAACCTGAAGAAAGTGGATGTGTTTTCCATGATGTGTTCTTGTATATACCCACAGACGACATTCAATAAACTGTGGAATCGGAGTGAGATGGAATGAGACAATATCATTCAAACTGACACAAATGTTTATGCTATGTAGTACCAGAATAATGAAATTAAAGACACTTTCTATACCATCTGTACTGTTCTGCTTTTTCTTCTCAAGCCAACTCTGTGCTAGTTTTGGTGCACATGGTTACTACTGTGGACAATATAGACCAACTACACTTGAAAGCAGACAGGTGTTCCTTCAAATTGACATGAATTTTGTATTAGACTAATATACACAGTCCTTTTTATTATGTTGAATTCTGAATAAATTAGTTTAAGGCACATTTCAGTTCTCATGTAAACATTGTTTTTGTCTTCTGTGCTCATATCACCTTCAGCAATTTTGGAACTGCAGGGAAAAATGTTAGAGATATCTTACTCTGTGTCATTCTTCAGTTTAAAATATACTGGCTCACATGGCAGAAGCACGTCCCCAACTATCACATGTGAACAGCTGCTATGCCCCTTCACTCCTCTTAGGGAGACAAACATCCCAATAGCATCAGTAACAGAAGGAAGCACCAAGTGCAGTTTCACACACTTCAGTCTGCTTTACAGCTGGGCCATCTGGAGATGGTGCAGAATGGTGCAACTCAGAACACAAACTATTGTTGCTCATACCTAAGTTGTCGATTTAATTGCCCTTCAGAAGCACTGTAAGCTGGATTTGGCATTTATATCATGGATCAAATCTTCCAGGACAGGGGAAAAAGTATTTTCATTTCATCCTGCAGTGTGTCTCCAAGCTGCAGCATAGGTTCAGTAGATAATCCTCTTTGATTCCAAATTGGTTTTTAACTGCATTCATCTAAGTGTATCACACCACTTTAACTAGATGATAAACAAGATGCTGTTGAAGGAATATTTATGTTACTTACTATCTGGAACACTGCATCCAAAAAAAAGTAAATTCTTATTTAGAATTTTCTGATATTTTTCTATAGGAACTCACCCCCTGATTGGGGTGAGCTGGAAAGGTGGAAAAGTCTCTCCTCCAACCCGTGTCTCCAAAGAAAGACTCAGTAGTCTTCAGTCGTCTGGTCTCAAGGTAGTTTATTGTATGTTATCTAAAAGATTTCTCCCTGAGCTGCTGCGGTCCGTTCAGCAGTCAGGCAAGGGCACACTCTGACACCCAGGGCGCTGGTGCTCTCTTTTATATCATACATTACGTGTTAAATGTTTATAGTTTTTCCCCAATGCCCATCACCTATATTGAATAGTGACTTTCTACTCTAAACCAATCTGTGAATGCCAACATCACCAAGAACATGGAGGTTAGGAAGAAGAAGGAAAGAGGACAGGGCACACCCAAGTCCCTCCATCTTAGAACTTCTGACCCCCATGTACAAAACTCTGACCCCTCTGTACAAGGCCTAAAACCCCCCTGTACAGCACTCAAAAACTCTTCCTTTCACTTTGTGACTACTTCTACTATAATATCTAAACTTTTGTGATTTCTTGTTCTTCCTGCAAAGTTGGTAAATTGTACCATGGATCAGGTTCAAAGCCACAGGGGTCTGTGGCTGCATTCCAGGGTCTCAGATGCTTTTGACCTGGGCCCGGAACATCCAAGAGTGTCCAAGGGACATACTGGGTTCTGACAATTTTCCTAATTAAACTAGAGAGGCATTTATTAAAATAAATTATGTTGTATTTATTACATTAACAAAATTAAAATTTATAATTACTTTAATAAATAAATTAATAAGTGCAATTATAAGGTTTATTATTTAAATCTTAATAATATTTAAATTATAATAAGCAATAATGTTGTTTAAATGATATTGACATTTAATATTTTTATATTTATTACTTATAATAATTAAACATTATTAATAAGTACTCTTTAAAAAACAAGTCTACTAAAATTATGGAATTTTTCTTATGAACAAATTCAATTAACCCAGAAAGGAAAAAAGCAATAAATTATGCAGAAAGATTTAGTCCCATTATCTCATTATCCACATTAATGTTCTTGAAATCTATGTGCTGCATCCTTTCTTGAGCACTGGATGTTTATCTATTTGCCTTGAAAAAACAACAGGAGTTTGGTCACGGAGATGAATATAGGACTCCTCAGATAAGAAATGTCTGTCATACTTGGCAAGTTTGTCTGCAGGAAGATATCTCAGTAATTTGTAAGAACACAATGGGTTCAACTTGGCCATGCTCTGTCCACCAACTAAACCTCTAAAAGTAATCACTTATCACTCCCTTTTCCATGAAGTCCACGATTCATCATCAAAGGAAACATATTTTCTTTTTCTACTGTGTCTTTTTTGATTTAATTTTTAAAATTTTCTACAGCCTCAGGCACTTCAGAATAATAGTTTCATTTGTCCTGGTTCCTAAACACATTCTTGCACTAAACCAAGAAAAACAGTTGCATGCAAAGTAACTACATCATAAAGATAAAAGACTGGACATTGCAAATTCTTCATTAGCTCTGAATAAAGCAATCACCAATTGAGAGATATTTTTGCTTCACAGGAACGACAGAAGGAGCTGAGGTGAAATAAGGACGAACAAGAGGAAATCATTGTGAAAGTGATGCTGTCATTTTCAGAACAGAGAGGCTCTGTAGCTTTCCCCCATTCAGTGGACAGGTCATTGTCAAGGCAGCCCAAGTTCTAGTCCAGCTGAACAGGTTATGTTCCCTGTCAGAACATCTAGAGCTGCACGACTGGAGGTGGCTGTGCAGCTGATGAGGTGTGGAGTGCTCCTGACAGCGATGAGCCTGGACAGAGTAGGACAGCACTAGAAGAAAACTGGGGCCAGCATAAAAGCTGCATTAATCTGTTGTGCTCAGCCTATTCAAGGTTACTTCATTGATTCACCTGACAGAAATGTTAAAATTGATTGCTTTTGGATGCATGAGAAGTATGTGTTGTGTTCCTGGAATGTTACTGTTTGCCCTCACCACACCAGACTTTCCTTCCTTTTGTTTCTTACAAAGGACAAGGGCAAAGTGAAGGGTCAGGAAAAACAGATCCTGTCCATTAAAACACCAGGCTGCCTAAAACTGAGTTTGCTAGATCTACTTACTTGCAACATCTGACCCAGCTCCAGCTTCACTGATTCCCAAGCAAGCCACAAAATCACCAGCTATAGTTGGTATGAGGAACTGTTTTTTCAACTCATGAGAACCAAACCTGCAATATAACAATAAACATATAACAACATAACAAAATATTGCTATATAACAGAAAAGATAGAATATTAAAACCCTATGGAGGTAAATTTTATTCAGAAGTTAGTTACAAACTTTGTTCTACCCAGACAGAGATCAATTTTCCTATGACTAGGTAAAAACTGTCCCAGAGCCAAAAGATAGAATAGATACCCTCCAAAGCTGTGATTCATTCTTCACCAGAAGTGCAGTCACAATCGTTTCAAAGAAGCTTTAAAAAGTATTCAGGCATCTTACTCCCACAGAAATGTGTGGTCTAGATACCCAAAATCTATCTTCATGACTGTTGCTTTAAAAGTTCCAGACGTAAATAAACATAACTCCTGCACTACTCTGCAGCCACGAGGATGGAGGACCTGCTCTCTGTTTATCTTCTGACTTTTGCACCATCTCTTTGCCAGGTTTTAGTGGTGACTGAAAACTTTTGACATGTGATGGCCGCCATCTGCAAATACCTGTATTTAAATTATTTATATTTCACATCTACATCTAAATCATGCAGTAAAATCCATTAATGCTTCTTCCAGCTGTTCTTTTATCGCCAAAAAAATAAAAAAGGAAACAGCAAACTGTTGATGGTATTTTAACACAAAAATTTCACTTGGCTGTATTTAAATTCAGTTAAGAGGCACATGCTGTTGTTTAGAAGACTGTATCCATTCAAAATATGCTACATCTCATTTCATGCTTGATTTTGTCCTAATTAAAATTCACTGATTTCTTCTTTGCAGGGTGAATGGTGAGTTCATGGTCTAGTTCTCTTTCTTGTGTGACTGAAAAATTCCTTGGGTCATGAAATGTCTTACATGTCCAGGAATCCATAAATTCAAGCCCCTCCTCAGCCTCCTCTTTGTTGTGAGGCTTCCCAGGTCATCATCACCACTCGCCTCCTTAGGCTCACTGAGGCCTCCTTCTAAACCTTGTCCCAGTACTTGCAAAGGAGTGGTGCCATTCAAGCTAAGACTAAGTCATCCCCTCCAACTAACCCTGGCAAAAAGGCCATGGGACAGACAGAGAACAGAGTGGCATCTGGCAGCCACTTCCACTGGGTGCGCACAAGGACTCAATTCCTAGTCCTGTCCCTGCTGAAAATCCCAGCAGCAATCCCAAATAAATACAAGAAACAAGTTTGGAGGGCCTACTCCTTCCTCTGGCATACTGGAAAAAAGTTCCCATGTCTGTTAGGCAGCATACTTTATTTTTTAATTTTCCATGGGGCGTGATCATGTATGGCTAGCTGCACATTCATCAGTCAAACAAAACCCCAAACAGCCCAACCAACAACAAGGATAATCAGATTATGAGAGCAGATAGTGGCGATTTTTGGCAATGCTTTCTAATGCTTGAAACTTTGCTAACCTTTAGCATTTCAACAAAGGATTTTCATAGCAAGAACTTTGCTTAGAATAATATTTGTGGTTTGATGTCTTTCTTTGTTTTGAGTTCCAGAAAACAGTTCAGTTCTTTCCAAAAATGTGGTTGTAGAAGATGCTATTTTGCAATCAAAAAAAAAAAAAAAAGAAAAAAAAAATTAGTTGGGCAACACTATCTTCAGAAGATGGTGGGTCTCCATGCCTTGCAGGAGACAACTAGCTTCTTGCTCAGCTGCTAGCTTTCATGTTAAAAATATGTCACTTTTGTAAAATTCTACCCATCTTAAATGCATCCCAGAAAAATCTCAGGTTTGCATAAATGCAATACCCACTTCTTTCTAGTTTTACAGCTCCAGAATTAGAAAACTCTGTTTTCAGGGAGATCAAGCTCTGGACTCAAGACAGACCCGACCATGTCTGCCTTCTGGTTGGGGCCATACCCCAGAGGATAGTTTCCCATGTGATTAGCTGTGCAGCCTTAGCATCACCAAAAAATATATTTCTATGCATTTGAGTATCCACACACACACACAAGTCTACAGTCAATGAATCTTGTTGATCCTATGCAACACAAAAGTCCCAACTGTGAGATTCTGACACACTGACTTGCATGAAAGTCGTTCATCTTTTCTTGCTCCATACTTTGTAACTAACATTGGTGGAATGTCATGAAAACAAAGACAGAAATTCCAGTGGTATACAATCTTGTAATTAGAGGGTAAAAGGAAAGTAAAACCATGGCAAAATAGAGATGTAACACTTCTGTGATCCACACAGTTCTGTTTATATTTTCTAATTGTCAGCTGCAGCTTTTCTTCTTTACAGCAAACAATAAATCAGATAGTAAAACCAACTTTTTTTATATTAATTCCCAGCTATGCTGTTAACAAGGGTGGAGAAAGAATCAGTGATGAAATAGAAAAGCACTCTCTTCCCACTAAATAATAATCATTATCCTTACTATTTGCCTATGAACAACATGGGGGGGGGGGGGGAAGTTCACTAATTACTGCTGAGATAAGCAGCTCTAAACTGACCTGGTATCACTACAGATGTGACACTCTTCAGGTATATCTATAAGTTCTGGGAAATGCATATCATTCACTGCTTCAGCTAGGGGCTACTTTCTCCATTCTATTTGTAAGCAAGCAAGGGCAGTATTATATCTGAATGCATTTGAAAGACCTGGCAGAAAGTTATGTTCCGAAGGTCAGATCACTGTGGACAAAACATTTTCTTTTTAGTTCTTAAATTTAGAAAGTATTACTGCTTCACTTAGGGGACTCTGGGAATTACAGGAATCACATTCATGGAGTTAGTTTGTAGGTATACTCAACATGTGCTAAATGAATGCTGAACAAAGCCCACAGTTATGAAAGCCAACAAAGAGCTAGAGAGGCTTTTTTAGGGGTTGATGGTTGATTCCCACATTATTGTTTGATTTGTGCAACAATGCATAATCAAGATGCAAAATCTGACTTATCTCTATGAATGTGTTTAGAATCCCCACAGTACACAGATACTTTTAAAGAAACCATCCAGGACATGGGTGCCATTTGAATCCACGACCCAGGACAAGCAGTCCTGGGGGTGGTGGGGTCTTCCCAATACACAGCATGAGGTAAAAATGCACGCAGGCAAAATTTCCAGTAGCTTTCTCTTTTCATTACCAAATTTCACTTTTACATGTTGGGGGGTCAGGGCATTGTACTGTATAAATAGCCAGTGGGATTGGCTCAGAAGTGGAGGAAAAATTCAACAATGCAGATACAAATTCAATTAAAGATTTCATCAAGTTAGCAACAATTTCACTCTTCTTTTCCATGAACTTCCACTTTAGGATCTCACTAACACAAATATGCATAACTTCACTGTTTTACTACACCAGAACAGAGTAACAGAAGGCCAAAAAACTGCAATGGAACAAAATCCCATTTTCTTTTACCCACAGATTTTCTTTAAACCCCTGAATAAAGGGCTGTCATGGGGGCAAGGTAGTACTGTCTGAAGTCTTTTAAAATACTATTCTTTTTCTCAGTTGGACTATAGCTAAGCCACTGTTGCAAGAGACATACTGAACTCCATGCATTTAGCAAGCTTTTGGTGCATTACACAAAGAAGAAGAAAACTTTAAGAAAAATTTGTTGTAGATGAGGCCTCTGAAGTCACACATACAGCAGGATAAGCAGATGTCAAGGGAATGAAGCTTATATTCCAGACTTTACAGTAGATTTACAGGCGCTTCCATTCAGAATGGGAAAAAAAAAGTCAACAACACCCTGAAAATTATAAAAAAATCCCTAAAATGTTCTTCTGAGTAAAACTTCACTTCTTCTATATCTGTTTAGTTCAGAGAAATTCCCAATTTCAACATAATTATTAGAATTTAATTCCCACCCTCATCTTCCAGAATTTTAGGTGTATCCATATTCCAGGGGCAAACTGCTGGATCACCCAGTTGCCCCTCTCTAGTTTTAAGAACTGCTGTTATGACACAAAGTATCTGCAAAACTCCTACATTAAGAAGTTGGTAACTGTCACTTTTATAGAGGGAGAAAAAAACCACAAATCGGATTAAGAAAATGTAGGAGCCTGAATGATAGTAAGTGATTCAAACGGGAACACCGACATAGTGGATGAGAAAAAGAAAAATTATTAATTGCCTAGAATGGGCATGTTTAGGAAGCATGATATTTGTGCTACAACTTTAGGACTGACACCTTGCAAAGCTGGAAAAAGAGCAAGTAAATTATAAAGCAGAATTAGACTGATCCTAATCATTACAACTAAATGCATCTTGAGTATTACTGCACTGGGATATCATAAAAAAGACAGACATGAAAAATTGGATTCTGGAATTACATTTTTTTAATTGGTTGTGCTACCAAGGTTTTGTGTTTGTAAACATATTATCTACTACTCAACAAGGTTTATGTTTTAACATATAATTAATATAACTCTAGCATTTTAAAAAAAATGAGAAAGTATTTTCTCCTCTAAAGCAAACTGAGAGAAATAGAAAACAGGTTCTTTCCTCGGGCATTACTGAGTAGCAACTAGACAGTAAATCTACACAGTATTGTTTTTTTCTACTCATGACAATTGGGTTTTAGGCTAAACCAAACTTTCTGAAAATTACCTTGTAAGAGCAGGGGTAGCCATGCCAGCTTGCACTCCAATAGCCATGGGAATACCTCCACAACGGATATTTCCCAGCTCTTCTGCCACTGCAATATTATAGGAGAAGTCCAAACCCATGCCGCCATATTCTGAGGAAAAAACAAATCTGTGATTTTCATACTCTAGACTGGCATAAGCAACAGGAAGAACAACAACAACAAAAAAGATGTTGCTACTGCAAGGACTTGCAAACTGCAATTTAACTGCTAATTTTTAAGTATTTGATAATTACCAGCTCCCTTTCACAAAAGCAATACCACATTATTCTCTACAATACTGAGAATTGAACTGAGAATGACACCTGCTCTAATTATCGATGTGCACATCAGGTCACTTCTGAATATCCTAAGTAGCCTCATTACTTTTACTGGAAACAGAAGGAAGAAGTGATATGCTGTTGTAAATGATACCAGAAGGTAAAATTATTCTTTCCAACAGCAAGGTCATATGAACAAATCACACCACAAGGTAATAAGTGCTTTTATTTCCCCATGATAACTCCTGACAGCCGCTCTCATCACACAATGCAATCATCTTTCTCAGACACAGCAGTCAAGTCAGCACGGAGCATGACCACACGCAGGTCGTGTTTCTATTCTAGATTACTGCTGTAGCTCAAAATTCATGTTAGACACAACTGCAGTACTGACTGCATTTATTTCATACCCTGCACTCGGTCTGTGCAGTGATTAAAGCACTCTGTTCCCAGGGAGCTGACAACCTGGGGTGCTGGCCTGGTGTCAGCACAGCCCATTGCTGCCCCTCTCCCCCCAGCATTCCAATCTGCAAATTCAATTAAAGAAGAAATTATTCTTCACCTCATTCCCATGCCCAGTGCTGATAAACCCACTACACAGTGAAGCACAGAAAAAGGCTACATTGCTATGATGGATGAGGTAATTTTTAGCTGTATAAAATAGCTTATAGTCCAAAGGAAATATGGTGAGAAAGTGAAGGTTAAGGTTACTACCTGACGTCATTTGTTGACTGAGCAGCTTTGATTAGATAATGCTGCCTCTTTTTTTTTTTCTTTTAGATCCTTTGAAGACCAGCTAAGAAAATTTCAAATAAATAGATACAAACCCTCACGCCTCACACACACAATAAGGGGCAGATGACCCTCGTCTGTTTTCACTTGCTGGCCGCAAACACTGAGTACACTCTTCACTGACCTGCTCTGAAGTTTTCAAAAAACACCATTAAATAAAGGTCAAAACACCACAGTGCATATAAACATTGGGCTTTGCATGCTATCATCTGTTTCCTAAACCCACAAAAACTATCTTTGTGCATCCTTTCTTTGCTGAAAGGAAAAACACAATAGGAAAGGCTAAGCATAAAGTTCAGTTTCCAAAAACCATTTCTCCTTAGGTCATACTGAATAGTCTAGACTGACAGAATTAAAAAAAAACTGTTACTTTTTCAAACTTTTGCTTGAAAAGAATGTTTCTTAAAAATACACATAAAATTAAAGCCCCTACTGGGAGATTAAGCAGTATAAGGAAACATATCAGCAATATGGAAATGTGTTTAACATAACAGATAATCTAATTTTCTTGCCTTTACACAGCCCCCATCAATAAATAAATGCTCTGAATCTATGTACACATAAAGGCAAGACTATTTAATGATATCTGGCATGAGAGGTTTTGCTAATTTGGTATGGAGCTATAGCAGAGTTATAATAGACAACCTCAGTTCTGGCACCTCACAAATTCTTTTCATTAGATTTTTTTTTTAATTTTAAATCAGTCAATTATTTTATTGCCCAACTATTGTTATTACTGATTTTATCTTTAGGTTTGTCTACCAGGCAGTTATATTCCCATCTTTCACTTAAATTTCACAGACCAAAATATTAGTTTCTTGATTTAGCCAAAATAACTTCCCAGGAGGAATGTTATGCGCAAAACTGACTCAAAGAAGGGCTACTTCATCCAAGTATACAGCTTAGAGACATTCTTTGTCCATACCACTTTTTCCGTTGTATATTACCACATAACAGACTCTTCTTGCACTCATTTGAGATAAGTTACTAAGCAGTACAACTTTTAAAGGGGTAACAATGAAAAAATTTCTGACCAAAGGGAGTAAAGGAGCAGAATGAAACTTTGGGAGCTGGAGGTGGAGAGGGAAGTCCTGCCAGGCGAAGAGATGATAAAATACCAACGTTTTATAATCTGGGGATAGATAATGCAAGAGAGAACCACAGATGCAGGCAGGAAGGGCAGAAGCAAATGGTAAAACCATTAATCAGACCACACCTAAACTTTCATCAGTTCTGTTCCAGGAGCCAAGAAGCTGAAGTTTTATGGAGAAATGTCAGTGATTTGATGGACAATGATAGGGAATGTCTTTTTGAGCCCCGAATACTTGATCAAGGTGGAGATTGATTTGTAAGTGCTGTCTGTGCCATTTTATCCCTGGTAATTCAGGTAACTTAGGCTGTGGCTAAACACAGTTGTGTCCCATCTCTTTGGAGAATTGTCCCTCCACACTGAGCCAGGCTGCCAGTGGTGTCACACACAGCATCAGTAGGCAGTGCTGGCTACAAGCACCAAAGAAATTTCTTTTTTTCCTCAGTTCCTAGTGGCAGCCTGGTGCTGGCAGACCCACTGCCAGCACTCCAGGCAGCAATTTTGGGTCTGGTCTGAGCACATTTCCCAGCATGTCATGGGACTCATCTCTTAATCCGAGACAAAACCACCAACCAGTCTTATTTTCATCTGCTTCAGTGATGATGGTAAAAGTTTTATGACATTAATGTTCCACTTTTATTTGGAACAGAACTTGGGAATAACTCTTTTTGGAAGAGGGAAGGACTTTTTAGAATAACTCTTATATGCAAAAAAGGCAATATGCTGGTGGTAGTAGGTTTGTATTCATCAATCTCATCAACAAACACCACTTCCTGGAAGTATCTGTACTATGATTTAATGCCAATAGGTCATTTAAATTTTAATTCAGAAGAGTAAACACCATGCCCAACACAGGAGTGAAAATTTAGGTGAAATTTTTGGTGAAAAATCCACAGTGAAAGAAACGAAATCAATTCCAGACTTGATTGCTTTACAAAACATACAAACAAACAGACACACACACAAAATCTCAAAAAATAAACAGCAAAAAACCCACACCAAAAAAACTCCACATCAAGAATAACAAACTATATTTAAATATTCACATGTAAAACATTTCTGGGGTAGGTAAATATTTCATTTTACTTCAAAATGAGATGAGGGACCTTTAGAGAATAGTTTGGCTACATTACCATTTTTAATTTGCAAGAAAATTAAAAGAGCAAAGCACAAAGTAGATTAAACTAGGCAGAAAGTCTAATGCGCTTTTGCTTTTATAGCTGAAAACAGGTAGAAAGAGGCAACTCAGCTATATTCAAATTGTTACAGTTTTGATGATAATAGCACAACTTCAAGCTGTTAAATGGCCTAAAACAATATCTTATCCATTGTCGGATTTCAAGTTCTTTTACAAAGCAATTGAAATATAAGGCCCAAAGCAGAGAGCACAGAAACATACAAATAAATAAAGATTCTGCACTGCAGCCCATGGGCAGGACCCAAGCTGCAGGAAGGAAAAAGTGTGAGGAGGAAGGAAGAGCAGAGAGGATGTCCTATGGACTGACTACAACCTCCCATCCCCATCCTGCTGTGCCACTTGGGCTGGGGACTGAGGTAGATGAGTCAGGAATGAAGAATGAAGATGAACCTAGGAAGAAGGGGGAGAGGATGTTGGAACATCTTGTTTTAATTTGCCTTTGCTTCTCACTACACAAATCTACTTTAACTGGCAGGAAATTAAAGTAATTTTCCCCCAGCCAAGTCTGCTTTTACTGTGATGGTAACTGGTGGCCAGTCTCCCTGACTTTCCTCGACAGCCAGGCCTTGGCATTCTATTTTCTGCCCTGTCCTGTTGAAGAGGGGGAGTGAGTTAGTGGTTGGCCAAGATGAACCCACCACACCATGGTCAGTACATTAACCTGTTCCTTTAAATTGGCTCTCTGCTTTTCTACTAATCACCACCCTCACATTATTTGAACACTCCCAACCCACAAAACCTTATTTTATACAGACCAGCAAATTTTTACATGTCACATTTGTAGATCCAGGCAGTGGAGCAGGAATCCAAAAGAACACAGTGAATCTTAAAAAACATTGTTTTTTAAAAGATGCAAGTGTACTTTCTACCAAATCTAACAATTTAGGGTATCAGGAGTTTTACATATGAATTTAGGGCAGACGGTACAGATGATGCCCAAAACTACAAATAAAAGAGCAAGACATGATCTCCAGTTGCAACATGTCAAAACAGAAGCACTGCTGAGAAGACCAGTTGGAAAAGCAAAGGCAAAGTCTATGAAAAAGGAGTCATAAAGGCAGATGAGAAGCTGAAGTCTTTCATATAATCATTTTACTTTTGTGAACACCAGAGCATTTCTTGCCACTTGTTCAAGATCCCTGTTCAAAAATTACTCTGTTCCATGATGAGACAGGCTTGAAGTCTCTAGTCAAAAATTCGTGAGAGTTTACAAGTGTCTCTATTTGGAATTTGCTTCTGAACCCCATCTAGTAGCTGTTAGTGAGAATGACAATATCTGTGGTGAAAAGGGTCTGTAAGTGAATTGAAGCAAGGTGAAACAGGTGGTCCTCAGAGTGTTTTAAGAATGTAAGTGAGCCTGGATAAAGGAATGGTGATAACACAATGCAGAACGTATCCAGAACTCCATTTTAAATGCTTATATTTATATAATTTATCTTGTTTGTTTACGTACTTTCCAAAGTTTCAATGACGTGTATCTACACCAAAGAAAATCACTTAGTATTATTTCTACTTTGGGCATTTACCTCAGTGCAAGAAAAAAAATCAAATATGTGCTTTCATATTTGTCACAGACAATTAAAACATGAATCCAATCCCAGTTTGAAGATAGGTCTGAGAGACTACTATATTTGACGCTAGGATGACAAAGCTAATTGCCTACAATTTTAAATCAACAGAAGCAAAATTTAATTGTTCAAACCTTATTTACCTGCCATATGGTTCAATAATTTCAGCTCCAGAGAAGTACAAAGAATCTTGAGTCTACATAACTGCATCAGGTAGGACAGTACAGAAATCCATATCCTAATTCCTTTCCTCTGCTTTATATTGAAGGAATTTAAAGAATTACCAAGGGTGTACTCTCTGTCTTGTGCAATTTCCCATAAACCCATTATGAAAAGTTGAGACTGATGAATTTCAGAAAACATCTCCTGCCTTCTTGGTTATTTGCTTCTGGCTGAGTATAGAGGAAAAAACCTCTCATTAAGAGTAACAGGAAAACTATGAGTCCACTTTAGTCTTGTTAAGATTAAGACATAAGTTTTTTTGGGCTATTTTTCCCCTCAGAACAATTCACAAAAAAATCAAAACAAATAACAAATTAAAAAACCTACAAAGAAAAAAACTCCAGACACAAATAAACAAACCATTGTAACAGATGCAAAGTTCTTTTTAACAGATTACCTTAGTAAGAGAGACCAAACTCCCCCAGTTTGAATGAAATTTTGTCCCAAACCAGGAAAAATTTTAGTGCTTCATGATTTTATTTGGTTGATCCTAGAAAGATTGCAGTCACCTTTCAGTACTTGCTCTCTCACAGATACCATTTAATCCAATAATTTCAAGACAGGTAAGGACTTACTCTGCTAACCAAACTTTTAGTATTGCTCATGATATAGTAGCCCTTGGAAAAGGAAAAATATGGATTGGTTCCTTATTACTTTTCAAGCACTCATGGTTAGCAGCACAAGTACAATCCCAAGAGCAATTAACAATGCAAAATGTGTTCCTGCAAAACTCCTTCTGTATTCTGTATTATTCTGTACTGTATTCTGTATTCTGTTCCTTCTTGCTACAGATGTCATCACAGTTGCCACAACAGAAACTAAATTTACTGAGACAAATAAGGTGATTTTGTCTGTATAGGACTGTTTTAGATTAAGACAGATCTACACTATAAAATAAAGGAGAAACTTCTCACACAGGTTAAGGATAAAAACTCTCCTATAACACCAGCACAAAATACCACATAGGAACTTGGCAGTTCCTGCCACTGAGCAGATAAATGCACCACACAGACCTGGCCCCAGCTAGGGACAGCATGGACACCTTTAAAAAGGGGTCAAAGCTGTATAGGACACTTTAAAAAGCCAGAGCAGTATATTCTAAATCATCAAGTTGCCAACACCTGCACTTGCTACCCTCTGATTTCTAAAACATCCCTCAAAAATTTGTACAGTTTTCCTCCTTTTCTAAGTGGTTATGCAGAATCACCCAGTGACATTGAGTTAGAAATCATATTTGCATAAAACTTCAAATTCAGAAGGTTATCACAGTTCTTAAAAACGATATCACACAAACCCCCAAAATCGTGTACAAACAATGTTATGGGGAAGGAAAAGCTAAGCTGCCCAGTACAATAGAATAAAATGTACACATGGCAACATAAGAAACATTAACAATGTAAAAGATGCAGTAGCCAAAAAAGAGAAGAGGAAAAAGAATGTTCAAAGTGCACACAGCCGCAGGCACCAGCTATTGCATTAGCTCCAAGCCAGAGAAAAACTTTAAGCAAGCCCTGGTCACAGACTCCTCAGTTGTCTTCTGCCAGGAGTTTTAGATGGAGCTTATTTCCCCCCCCACTCAGCTCTGATCCAACATCTGTTCCAAAGAATTGGAATTTAATCAAAACAGCTTACAGCCTTTTCTTGAAGGTCAAAGAGCACAGATCTCAGTTATTGTACATTTGTACATTTGAAAATGTCAGTCAAACTAAATGCCACAGCATAAAGAAAATGAAATAAACACCAAACACACAGAAAAATGAAGTCAAGAAGTATAAAGGCTGAATATCACCCTTCCTGAGCTTCAGTGGAAAAGCCATGTTACTTCTCATCAGGATTCTCTTTGGGCAAGCTCATAAACAAATCATAGAATGAATTTCAAGGATATCACCTTTACAACCTGCCTGATGCTTGAGATCAGTCAACCAGCAACAGCTGCCAGCTTCCTTACATACATCGAGCACACGCATTGCTACCAGCAGGCTACCAGCCTGCTGTAAGCTTTGCTTGTGGATGCTCAAGTATCCAGCAGTGATTGCTGGTTCTCTCCAGCTTAAAGGTGGCCACCCTTCTGATGATCAAGCCACTTGCATCAAATCCTTCAACAATGTGTGTCCACTGAAGTCCTCCTGACACAACCATAAGTCAGCCCTCAGAGGCACTAAAATCTGTCATCAGCATCTGGGAGCCCCATGTAAAATGAGCTCTTCCTCCCAAGAAAATGTCTGAACAGCTGCTCTGCTATCTTTAACATATTTGTTCACATTGAACAGGTAATAAGTAGTCCCACAACTGTACAAGGATGAAGCAGGTACATCACCTTTATGTGATGCTGGTGCTTCTATTCAGGACTCCTCCTCTCACATGAACCACCACAAATTCCTACAAAAAGTTTATGTTACTCTGCATCATGGCAAATTTTCTTCCAGTAGGATCTTAAGTATGAATGCACAAATAGATGTTATAAGGAATATAGAGTAATGCACAGACATTGAACCATACATAGGTCCACAGGGAAAGAAAAAGGGAATTGACTTATCAACGGGTAACTAACAGAGATACCCCAAAGAACATACCCTGGTTTAAGCACAACAGAGAGAAGAGATGAGTAACAGGACTGAATACAAGTTTGTACATTTGTAAAGAGTTTTAAAAAGCTGGATGAAAAGGAGTCACTGTACTCGGTTTTGTAGCACTCTATGAGAAAAAGCAGACTTACTGCTTTCATTTCTTTGAGGCATCCAATTACTTTCATGTCTTTAAGGTAGCAGGATATACAGTCAATATTAAAAACATCATTCTGTTTCTTCTGAGTTCTAAATAAATAAATAATTAAACTGAGAAGCAATACTAAGTGATTTAAGGATCACAGATTTATTACATTTGCTACTTATTAAAATTTCTATGCTAAGGTTTAATACAAAGGCTAAATATATATCAGCTGAAAGCTGTGTTTAATTTTCTTCCCTAGAAGATCTTTTTATTCCAGTCCAAGCTAATAAATAGCTTGTTGGAAATTCACATTAGTCTGACATGAAAACTTTAGACAATATGTCACACCCAAAGACATAAATTTTACTAGATCATACTTTCCAAAAATTGCAATCTACAAATGGAATTATAAATTGAGAACTGACATTTTGGGCATCAGGGAAGAAATTTAAAAATGTTAATTTTCAATAACTTTAAAAAACCCCAAAAATAATTTCAGCATGCATGCAGTGAATAATGAAATAAACTTTGGACATGCTCTGGAGCTAGTCTGGCAAGCACAGGGGTTTTAGTTCAGTAACAGCAAACTTGGAACAGAAGTGTACTGCAGGAGGTTTCCACAGGAATTCCTCGTCGGCACAGACTTATAGGAGTAAATCAATTTCCAGTGGCTGACTTCTTAAGTCCTTGAGATATTGGGCCAGATACTGAGTGAAAGATAACATGCCATCCTAGAATGCCTGCCACATTGCAGGTCAGCATAGTCCCAGCACAGCCACAGCCAACAGATTATTAAAGAGACATCCATCAAGTAATGCTGCAGCCAGAAGCACACCCTCTGTCTTTAGGTAATTTCCTCGTTTATAAATTCTGTTCAGCTGGCAACATCTGCATCAGCACGCTGACACAGACTTCAGCGTGGGCAGGGCTGGGGCCACCAGTTCCGCAGCTCCTCTTCTCTGGCAGCCCCCAACCACTCACTCTGTGGGACAGCCCATCGTGCTGCTGGAGCATCTCCAGAGGTTTCAGCTCCCAAGTACAGCAGAAACCAGAGGAGACCATCTTCTGTGTTTGTGATTGTTGAGAAACATGACTGGTTTTGAAACTGCTTTCTGTTAGCAAAAGCAAAGCAATAAAGAGTATTTCTAGATCATTAAAATGAATTATGGTGAGCTCTTTGAGACAAAACTCAAATTTGCAGTTTTCCAGGAAAGGCAATGGGTTTGATCTCAAACGGGGGGAGCAAAAGTCAAAAATGAAACAATCTGAGTATTTTTAAAACATTAAATTGTATGCTTCTGTCAGGTGACCTTAGTTTTTTGCAAAGACACACAAAGGAAAGATCACAATAAAAACCACTTCTGGGGTAAAAATGAAAGCATTTTTGCAATGTCAGAACAATGCCTTTCCCTTCATTTTCTCCAATAAAGTCAATATTTCAGTAAAACTGATACATTTCCATGCTTTCTCTATTCTTGATAATTTTATTGGAGAAAAAATTTCATTGACAACTTTTATTTGGTTTAAGAAATGTGGATGAATGTTTTAAACCGTATTCTAGAGCTGCAAATACCTGGCTCATTTCTCATTTTTGCCTATGATTGTGTGTGCATTCTTGTCCTTAAGATTTGTCAGCCAGACCGTATCATGAAACAGATTATTCCTCTCTGTTTGTAGAAGAGTTGACACAACAGGATTCTGATCTGAACTGCTATCTCCAGTGTGAAATATGCTACTCTACTATTTTATTTATGCTGATATTGGAGGTGTGCCTTGTATGTGCTACTGGCCAAAAATTAAAGTATTTTCAGTATAGTGCAAGCATACCACAAATAAAATTCCCCATTCAAGATTATTTTTTTCAAAAGAACCTTCTACTCAGAGTGTTATATTATTTCTATAAGCATTTCATCACACAATGTTGTCTCCTCCAAGAAATTATTATTGATCAGAATTATCTTTTTCTTCTTGCAGATTTGGTTCTGAAATCAGTAACAAATCAGCTCGCAAACCAATGAAAAGCAGGTTGCTCCAAGGGGGAATAACAGCACCCTGCTGCAGACTAGATAAAATTATAATACAGTTTGCAATTAAAATCACATCAAAGTGCCTATTACACAATTGCCAGTGTGACACACTGGGGTCCATAAGAGACCTAGGGATTAATCGGGGGCAAAAGGGAACAATGACATGGCTAAAGACAACTGTAGAAGACTGAGATGAGTTCAGAAAAATAACAAAACCTCCTCCCCAGAATATCCCTGTCACCTGCCCTGCTTCCCAATCCCACCTGAATTATAATTAATGATCCTAAGAATTCATGCACCCAGTAGTTAAGAAGCCTTTTACTATACAGTTTAGCTGTAATTTTTTACAACAGAAATAGAATACAGATTTAGCCATAGCAAATTAAAGTCTACAGTAAGGATGCATTGGCAGCACTTGCTATTTAAACACTTAAGACTAAAGTCAGACCTCTGCCAGTTGTGAATATTTACAGACCATTCAGGAACCCAAGAAGGGTTCACTACTCATCTCAGTAATTTAGTTTTTTATAAGTAGCTACACAAAAAATTTTATTTCAAATTCTTGTTCTCAAAATATCACTCTAGAGTTACATAGCAATAAATGTGTATTTCATATTCAACATACTGAATATGTGGTCACATAGTAAATCTGTAAAGGAATTAAACTTCATTGCTTTCTTCAAGAAATTCTGAAAGGCAAATTACATGAAATCAACACATGTATTGTATTGTTATGGGGTTTCCCTGAAACTGAACTTAAAATATTTATATTTTAAAATAAAAGAAGCAAAACAATTTTATTGAGGGAAAAAAACTCCACCTTCCTAATGTAAATTCAGAAATTATTCCAGGAGATATTTAAAAAATAATCTTAGAAGTATTGGGTAATACCTGAATTATTAGCTTCATGGCTCAATACTCTAGCTAACAACACACCTTCCTTTCAAATTAAAACAAACAACAACAAACTAGGGCAGCTGGAGTCCCCTCCATCTTCCACTCCCAAGGACACGACTTCCCAGAGTCATCATACTTTTCCTATCTTTACCACACATCTACCTGTAAACAAAAAGTGGGGATGATGGGGGAGGGAAAAGTAGCCTTTTCATGCAGGAAAAAGCTTCTGTCAAAACTACATATTAATACTAATTTTTTTAATTGGTCTTGTATGAAGGACTTTCCATTAGATCCATCTAATTGCAAAGAATTTTTAGAGCACTTGCAACCATCCATCAGACACCTGGTTTATACAGTGTTATGTGTACTGTTTCTAAATGAATAACTGAAACATCTGAAATAAAAAATAAAATACCATGCAATTTATTGGCAAGTAGTGTAAGAATCTCCAGAAACAAAACACATAATCAGAAAATTATTTTAATATATTAAGGCTCCTTGTCATGTTTTTTAGTTACATAACTTTCAATCTCATAAGAGGGACTATTTTAGAAGGACACTCAATAGTCACAAACTATTTGCCTAATTTTCACATGCAACCATCTATCACCGCAGGCTTCTGTGGCCATGAGACCACAGTGGGCAGCACAGGCCTGTAAGAAAGGGAACTGAGGATCATTTTATTAGCATAGGCACCTTTTATCACAGTTAGCCATCTCACTGTGCAGCCACTGTAAGTAAGATTGCTGACGAATCCTTTGTTTCATGTGATCTCCTGGACATTTCTGTTCAGATAGAGAAATATTTTCCATCACCTCCTTGTTACTTTTAAACAACATCTCCAAAGACTTTGCTGATAAGCTTTCCAGTATTTCAGAGGCACCCTAAAGAGGTGCTGGGCTAAATTAGTTTTCTCATTTATGGGCAGCACATGACAAGGGAGGAGGCTGAGGCTGCAGGGATCATCCTGATGACACACAAAGAGCCCATTTCTGCTGGACCCTTGGAGTTCCCCTGCAGCTGAGACACTGTGGGCTTTCCATGCTGCACAGAAGAGGCAGCAGGTGTGCAGATGTCTGTCCTGGAGTGGTTCTGGCTTAAAATGTATTTCCGGCACACATCTTGTATCTCACAGTCATGCAAAAATACAGCACGTTCAACATCTCTGAATACCCTTAGTCTGGTGGAGACAGCAAGCCCACACTGGCTCAGACTATCTTTATAAGCTGCCCAAGAGGCAGGACAGCTGTTCAAGGGTGCAAAGAAATTTTTTTCATCAGCATGATCAAAGTGCAGAGTGAGATGCTGAAGAAACAAAGTGATATATAAGCATCTGTAATGTGACCCATTCTGAAGCTTCTGCTGTGTCTCGGACAAAATTGTAATAAATATATTACAATTTATAAGCTTCATGATCCTGAGCATACTGCACATCCTTTCGGTGCTGCATTATTATAGTCCTTTTCCTCCTTAAGAACTATTTGCTAAGTCATTATGATTAATCCAGTGCATAGCAACTCTCAGCACCAGGTAGTCCCAAACTGAGTGATTCTGGCAACAGCAAATTAATGGTGAGCAAAGCAGCAGTGACTGTGCCTCCTTTTTCCCAACTACATCATTCTACAGAACCATAAAGAATGAGAAAGCCCACACCACAGACATCAATTTATGCTAAACTCTCACCCTATGTTTAAAATAGTTGAGGAAAGGACAAATACATTGTTCATCGAATATTGAACACTAAAAATTAGCAATAAGCTTTAAGACAATGCTATACATCGTTGAAACAATGAATACTTACATGAACAATTCCTTACTTGTAAAGCTGGAATTCTCTTTCCATTAAAAAAAACCATACCAAACCAAACAACCAACCAACCAAAAAACAACAACAACAACAACAACAAAGGGAGGAGGAAGTGAGATAAGCTTTTCTGTCTGGAAAAGATCACAGCATCTTCTAGGCTACAGCCTCATCACTTCAAGTCAAGTGACATAAAACAAGTAAAACATGAATTATTGCATATCTTCTATCTAAAAAAACTCCAATGCAGAAGCAAAGGAAAAATAAAGAGCTTATTTATTTTACTCATTTATGCAAACGTGGTATAACTGTAATGAGTGAGCTTCTGTTTTTCTTACACCACTAAGCATCCATAAAGAATTGTTTCTTGTTTGAAATCTCTCTCAAAATGTGGTTAATCTTGTTTTCTAAATTTTGGAGTAGCACCGATAAAGTATGAGAGCAATTAACTAAGACATGAAAAATGCAGCAAATATAAATTCATCTAAATAGCATGCTAAAAGACAGACCTTAGAAATTACATTTTCAAATCATGTCACTATTCGCTGCATTTTAAGGAGGTTTACATGAAAGACTAGATACATATTCCTGTTGCACAGATTTTTCTTACGTGTTAGAAGCATTGCCATGGAAAGAAACAGAAAAATCCCACAAAAGAAACCCCAGCCTTTTACCATTTTAGGGAAATTGCTGTTTGGAAGCTTTGCTGCTGCAGACGGAGGTTACCCACACTAATGTTTTACCACTGGAAAATGTCTTCCACTTGCAATTTACTCTGTGAGATTTGGCTGGCTTCTGACTTGGTGTTGGAGTGGTTAGCGCTGTTGGAGTTCTGTTTAATCTTGCCCTGCAGCTGAAAAAGTGTGTGCAGCCTGTCAGCTTCCAGAAAACTTTAGGCTTGCAGAAAACTTTAAGCAAAAGAGAAGAATTAGCAAGTTTTACTTGTTTGTTTACTTGGTGTTGGAACAAAGAGATATAAGAAACTGGTTACTCTTATTTGAAGATGAATATGCTTGAGTAATCTAACAACAAACCTTGATATGATTTTTGTTTGGTTTTCATCTCTCAGCGTATCCTTCCATGCCAGTTTTCCAGGGCTAAGATGTGTCTTCAGACAAATCCCATCCTCCAGTTTGTGTTTTCTATTCTAACCTGGGGTGAAAGTGCTCCCTAATTTCTACCTCAATGAAAAGTCTTTATCAGTGTAAATGCAGCTTTGGGCACTGTGCTTCACTCAGTCCTGTTTCTTATGCTAATGAAGATTTATCGTCTTTATCCCACATTCAGGATGTTTCTGGAATATCTTAGCAAGATGAATGGGCATTATTGATCTGATTGTTTTGTTGATTACAAACACAGAAAAGATGGAAGAATCAAAACCACGTTCATACAGATTTTACAGCAGGATCAGAAGACCTCTTTGTTTAGCCTGCCAGCAACGGAGAATGTGCTGCAACAAGGTTATATAAAAACTAATCATATTGGAATTTAATTATTGCAAATGTTTCCCGGTTGACTCAATTTTTTTTTTTTTTTAATCTGACCTCTAGCTAAGTTTCTCAACTGCTGTCAACAACAGCCACAGTGCTGTGCTCTGCCAACTACTAAGCAAAAAGCCCTCACCTCCCCACACTGCCTTGCTGCCTCCCCATGTCTGGATGATCAGATTTCACTTAGAAATACAAGGCACTACCTGCTATCAGGTCTTCCCTGCTAAGGAAGAGACAGGCTAAACAGTTGTATTTCTTATCTCTCACTTGCCCATTTATCTACCTTCATTTTCTTATCTCCTTGCATAAGCACAGAAGCAATTTTATACATCTTCAAAATAAATGGCCAGTGAGGCAAAAAAGCCATGGTATTGTACTATGAAATTTCTTTTAAAATATGTTACTACTTACTGAAAAGAAGAAATTTTTCCCCTTAATGATGACAGCAGGATTTAAAAAACTAGTTAAAGTCATGGAGGAGGATGGTGTGGAAGGACAAAGTCATTTAGAAATAGCCTGCTATTTACTATTGTGATGTTTTTGGTCTCAATGACAAAGTAGATGCTGCAAGATAACTAACACAAGTATAAAGAGTAAGTCTCTTGATACACAAGTTATGGGATTTTATCGCAGTCTCAAAGAAGCCAAAGGAGAAAAAAAAAAAAGAAACCCTGAAGCTAAGACAATGGAGGAACAATTTCAGGGAAGTGCATGGAAAGGAAGGCAGACATCTGGGGAGAGTGATGCTCACCATTGCAAAAAACAAGGGAGAAGGAAGTTTAACAATAAAAGTATTTTGTTTTTATACCTAATTCAATGAAGCAAGGAGCAGAAGGAAATGTGAATCCTCACAACCAACTAGGTATGTGTTTAACTGGAGATTCCTCCTGGAAAAAGCAAACAGTAAGAAAAAGCTTCTTTGGAGGCAGGTAGAGACTGGAGAAACAACCCAGCTCCAGTCAGAGGAATTCAGCTTTAACAGACCAAGGTGCTTTTATTGCCATGCCATAATCTTGTCTGGTATAAGAATGGCCTCCATGGAAATGGGCATGTACAGGACAAACCTAACAACTGGGTGAGGGCTCACAGCTCTACAGAGACTGCAGCCCCAAACAGGTAAAGGTTTGGAACTTTTACCATCTGGGACTCTCATTTTCCTTATCCCACGGTGAGGACTGGTTTGAAGATAACAGACTATCCCTAAGTGTGAACCACTGCCCCATCTGCAAGCAGAAATCAGCAGGAGAAGGGTTTCTGACTCCTGGAGCAGCCACGGCCATCACACTGTGGTGCTGCCAACAGCTCTGCTGCTATTCCAGACTAAGCATAATTTGTCTCTGGCTGTTTGTTTCCTCATCCCCAATTACAATTGCCTGAAGCAACAGAAGAGTTATGAAATAACCAGTGCTAAAAGGTGGCAGATTATTTTAAATTATACCACAGTGTACTTCACTGGTTATGATACCTCCCTGCACAACACAGTGGGTCCCCACTTTTAACTATGAGAAGGATACTTTTAAAATCAATTTGTAAAATTTACACCAGCTCTTTAAGAACCTTTGTGGCACAAAAGAATGCTTCCACTTTAAAGCCCCCTTTTTTCTAATTCTAATGGCCATTCTACACACTCTTTAATGAGTGTCACCAATCCCAACAATAATATGTCTGAATAATATAAAACCAAACTAGATGTGTATGAAAACCTCCTGTCCCAAGCCCAAACTCTATAGAGAAGTTTCATATTTGTCTGTTTAATACTCTATCTGGGTCTCTTACATGACAGAATAACAAAAGACATGAACAAAATCACACCAATTTTGCTGGTTTGTTCCCCAAAATTTGCTTTAGAAGTCTTTCCATGGCATACACTCTAACTTCAATGTGACTTAACAAGCTGTCTAGAGGGAGCAGCATGAAAGCTGAAGACTGATGGTTTCCTTACTTATCTTTTTCTGTTTACAGTTGAGATTATTTTCTCATTAGCATGATAAATGACTTAACATTTTTCACATCTTTCAATGATGATATAAGCCAGGTTTATTTTACACAGACACAGAATAAAAATCTTTAAAAAAATGAATATATATGTGGTTGAAATATGTATAGCAAATAATTTGCAGTCAGAAATGGTATTTTTGCCTGTTTGCTAATAGACAACAAACTTATAAATGTGCTTGAAATTGTTTAATAAACACTTTTTCTGAACAAATGTATGTTGATTCTGAAGTCAAACTGCCTACTAGCAATACCAACTTGATTTTTTTCCATTATTCATACTCTTGCACTGTTCACTGAAAAGAGATTTATTTATATCTGTCTTATCTATAAAGATGTTCTTAATGATGATTAAAGACTTGAGGATATGAGAAAGAGAGCCAAGAACCTCTACAGAAGGTCCCAGAGGACTGAGTCCCAGCTGCTTATCTTCTCCATCAATACAGCTGGTATTGCTTCACCAGTGAGGTTCCCAACTTTTGGTGAAAATAATCTCAGCATTTCATTTTCTGGCAGCTTTTCAGTCTATATTTCTCATTTTCTTCCACTGTCCTAAACAGGTCCTCATTTCCTTGTTATGCCAGACACTTACATTGTAATCACATGACTTTAATCACTCCATAGCTCAACTAGAGAGCTCTTAAATTGTTCCTACAGATCAATCCTTTGAGCTTTCTTAATTTCTTCTTTGGCCTCATTAATTTGCCAAAACTTTCAGGCCAAGACATGCCCAGCTTCCATTCTAAATCTGTCCTCAATGTTAGTAAAATATGCAGTTAATTTAGTTTTTGTCCTAAGAGTTGTAGATGAAAATTCCCTGAAACACAGAAAAGATTGATTTCTTCTTTTTTGAGCTTTCACTGGTAATTACAGTGATGACCTCTGCAACACCAGTGGTAAACAGATGCAGAAAGAAAAGCAGCCTTGTAGCAAAGAGAAAGAAGAAAACAAATATTTAAAATAAAGAATGGGATTAAATTCTGCTCAAATACAAAGGATAACTGCAAAACTCTTACAGCAGAATATGGTTCAGTGCTACTTACTGAACTTAGGTCTTTCACTGACAGAAGCAGTCCAGCATCACAGCAAAGTTATCCCAACAGTCAAACAAGAAGACCTCTCAAAAATGTCTTCCTAGCTGAATAACAGATGGGTAAAAAAATAAATCAAGATCACAGACCAAATTAAACTAGGTAAAATACATTACTTCTCTCCAGCAGCATATTAAATGGTATTTTTTCAGTATTTTGTATTTGGGAAAAACAAATCATAGGAAACTAAGGTGAGTTAAAAAATTAAAAACTGCTCTAAGTTTATTTTTTATATTATTGTCTAGACACATGCCTAGACATGGCATGTGCTAGGAAAAGGGCTCTGTTGTTTCTACAGTTTTAAACAAATTAACCGCCACTTTCCCAGCCAATGATGTATACTGCATAAACTCTAGATTAGAGACTAAAAGACACCTTACTTGAGAATATTAACAAATTAGCATCTCCAACTAGCAGTATGTCTACTTCAGGACATTGAACCTCTGAAAAACAAGACCTCCTGTACAGACTTCCATATCTGTAAATTCAGTCAGGAAAGAGCCTCAGAAAAATACAATGCTCCACAAGCAGTACAACTATTTCACCCTTTAAAATTATGGCAAAATAAAAATTGTTCATTAATTTAAAGACTGGAAAATGCATATGTCTGGATGATGCTCTTAGGGTTTAGTTTCAAATAGTCCTGAGAGGGGCAGGGAGCTGAACCCTATGGTACTTGTGGGTCCCTTCTGACTCGAGACATTCTGTGACTCTGTGATGTGTCACAATGTGCATATGCACTCACAAACATGCATTTACCAGAAGACACACAGGTGGTATGCACATCTCTGCACCAGCAACATGCCTTGCACTCTGACTCATGTTTCAGACATGACTGAACACCACTGCTTGGGGCTGACCTGGTTCTCCCTGCAGGACAAATGCCCAGCACAACACTGAGGTTGTTATGCCATTCCCCTGTTCCCTCTTCCAAAGGACAAAAGGGGTACAGAGAAAGCTGGAGAGATTTGCCTAAGTCTGCTCAGCCACACCTGAGATTCAGCCTTGACATAAAACTGCACCCAGTGTCTTCACATGGACTGATCTCTACCATCTGCAGTTTTGGGTAATTAATAGCCAAGGAACTGGTCTAATTAGTTTCAAATTAAATATTTTCAAAACTCACTGAGAATTAGTGAGTAAGCCAGGCTAATTAAATATTGAAGGAATAAGTGAAAATAAGCATCAGGAGAGGTGTCTCTGTGCCCTACTCCCAGTGCACAAAGGATTTAAAAGCATTTACTAGAACTCATTATTTGGATCTGTGAGCTTCTGCTTGACCCCTGATTTTTCTTCAACGTATCAAGACTGTGTAAAATACGTGTAAACACAAGGCACAGCTTTAAAAATGGATTTATAAAGATTTTCTTAGAAAAACCAAAGCAGTGAAGGCTTTGATAATAAATCCAAAAGAAGAACAAAATACACTCAACAATAATAATGTACCATCTCAAAGCAATACAGAAACACTCTATCACCAGCATGCAAAATATATATTAAAAAAGGACTCCTGCAAAAACAGTATAGTAATTCTTCTCACGAATACCTGAATATATGCAACATTGCATTAGGCCACAAGTGTAGAGTGATGAAAAATGAATCAGGTGGGTAACCTGACAACAAACAGAGAAACAGTGAGGATAAATACCTCAGTGAAAGTGGAATATGGAATGGAATTTTTTTTCTATAAATATTTATGGCATCAGTAATGATCACTACTCTGCCTGGTGACCCAGCAAACAAAAAATAATTCAATTGTGGTATTTTTTGCCATCATGTAGAGGGAAATCCTGTCCAGGTGCTCTGCTCCCCCTGTTCTGCCTCAGGCTTTGCACCACCAGCTCCCCACTCCAGGCCCTCAGGCTGCAGCCAGGAGAATGGCTGGGGTGTATGGGGTAAGCAGCTCCAAATGCAGCTGCCCCAGCTGGGCCAAGGGAGCAGGCAGCTTCAGCTCACACCACATTTCTTTTCTTGGTGGCACACATTCTTGTCTCTCTCCTCTCACCCATTAAGGACTTTCTCAGACACTCAGGAACTGGTTATCTTTGGGACCTCAAATTAATCTGGCTAAGCTTCGTAATATGCCAAAGTATTAAAGGAAACTGAGCTCTTAATAAAGTAAGAGTTTTTTTTCAGAAACCAACCCAAACCATATCACAACTTCATAAAAACAGCTTTCAGTGTCCCCCCACCTGCTTCCAAAGACCACTGCTGCAGACCAGGCAGAATTGGTGTTATTTCATCACAGGTATCCCTCTGCCCAAACTTTAAAAACTGTTCTGTTCTGGATAAGAAAGGGGGCATGGTGACATCTGCCCTTCCCCTGGGTGACATCTCCATGAATGGCTCAGGGAGCTTCCCTTTATTACAGAGAAGTTGCATTAGATGTCTCCTGCCCTCTAATCCAGGCCTTATTAAAGTCAGTGAGAATGCTGCCTCTAAAATCTCTGCAAGCAGTACTTGCCACCTGTCTCACCATTCCCTTGCTGTGCATTGCAACAGTGCAGTCATTCTGGGAGACAGGCAGGTCTGCAGCAGAGACACACCCAGCACAGACTGGCCGATCTGGTTACATGGTTCCAGGTAGTTTGAAGGCTTTATTAGAAACCAGCAAGGAAAGATGTTCTAAGGAGGCAAACAAAGAGGAAGCATATTTATCACATTATTTCCTTTCTCTCATTACAATCTCAGTTTTCAAAAAACTAAAATTGCAAATATGTCCCCAGTTCTCATTGATGTTCAATAGAGCCAAAACCCAATAACTAGTACTCAGGCATTTTATTACACAGAGGTTATTTAAAGAAAGGTGATATTTGCCCCATAGCAGCTAAAAAGACACAGGCAAGCAACAGGGATGCTATATTCAATTATCCAAGTCTCAGCCAGCAACCCGAGTGTTGAAAATACTGTTGCATGAAGAAGATGCATGTTGACATACAGTTTTCACAGAGGATCAAGTTAAAACCAATCTTGACTAGAATCCCTCCAGTTTTGATTGTGCTTTTTATTAACCAGCTTCACAACCATAGTGAGTTCAAAGCCTGTGTTGAACGTGGGTGTTTTCATCTGGCCCTGTGCTTTAGAATGACTTCATATCATTGAGATATTTTTCACTCTAAATTATGCCCTGATTGGTTGCAATCTGTTACTTATTAAAATTGCAGCTGACCATTAAAAATGTATTTGTGGTATTCCTCAGATTCTCCAGATTCAGCTGAAATAAAACCATCCCTGCAAGCGGTTTCACAGCATGATACCTAACAGCAAGAATATTTTCTACTGTCTTCTTAAAACATTCACCTATTTTCTGAAATTTACCACTCTCACAACAAAAAAACCAAACAACTTTGACTCAAAAACATCACAGACAAGAGTGGGAAGGGTGGTTGAAAGCTGAGCAGGGATGTTGGGAGATGCTGGAGGTAAACACTTCTCCACAAGGTTCGTATGTTGGGATCTTTCAAATCTTGGACTACAGTAACTCCCTCAGGATTGTCCAAGAGCAAGCACAAACCACCCTGATCAGAAATCTCCTGTCTCCCACATTCATCACAGCACCTAAACTCCCAAGTTTAGGGTTTATATTCTGACTCTGCTCCAGATTTTGCCATCTCTGCATTTCAGCTCCCAGCTGTGAAGCCTGGCTCCAGCTGGGCACCCACCATCCACCCAGCATCATGGACCTGGTTACACTGATGGCCTCTAATAACCCCATAAGTGTAGCTCTTGGAACAGGTTGGTGGTTTGTTTGATTTAGGTTTTTTTTGTTGTTGCTGTTGTTTTTTGGGGTTTTTGTGGGTTTTTTGAGTTTTTTTAATAAGTTGGCATAATTAGAGATAAAAAGGAAACATGTAAGGGCTTGTACTGCTCCAAAGCCAGGGATAATTGCAAAACACAAGTCTTACTTCATCACTGTCTATTTCATATTTTGCAGCTTTAGCCACAGACAAATTGGTGGGCATGTTATATTTTGATTTTTCCTCTTATTTGCTGCCTAATTTTCTTATTTCTTTTTAAACAATGCATCAAATAAATGACAATCCTTTTCTTTGCAAGCTTTTGTTTACATTTGTGTGCCTGTGAAATTAACTATGCAGGATCATAGAATGTTTTGGCTTGACCTTTAAACATCATCTAGTTCAACCCCTCCTGTGCTGAGTATGGACTCCTTCAACTAGATCAGACCTCTCTCTAATCTGACCTTGAATGTTCTACAGAAGGGACATCTACCACCTCTCTGAGCAATCTGTTCCAGAGCTTCAGCACCTTGATTATAAAAGATCTTTTCCTTACAGGCCTTGCCAAAGAGCTCGTCCCCACCTTTCTTAAAAACTCCCTTAAGGTACTGAAAGATGGCAACAAGGTCTCTCTGGAGTCTTCTCCAGGCTGAACAACACCATCCCTCTCAGCCTTTCCTCACAGGAGAGGTGCTCTGTCCTTGTGATCATCTTCACGACCCTCCTCTGGACTCCCTCCAACAGGCTCAAATCTTTCCTGTGCTGAGGACCCCAGGGCTGGATGCAGCACTGCGGGTGGGGTCTCGCAAGGGCAGAGGAGAGGGGCACAGTCACCTTCCTTGACCTGCTGGCCACATTGCTTTCTATGCAGCCCAGGACACTTTTGGCTTTCTGGGCTATGAGTGCACACTTGCCAGGTCATGTCCAACTTTTCATCCACCAGTACGCCCAACTGCAGTGCTGTTCTCTGCAAGGCTACTCTCATATTTGGGACTCAGAGAAGAACTTCGGTATTGTTCCATTTCACCTTTTCTCACCAAGCTCTGTTATGACCAGAGATTAATGATTTCAATCCCTTTATTATTGTTCAGCAGAACTTATATTTAAACTTCCTTTCCCCCAAACTTACTTAGTATGCCTCAACAACTACCTTTAAGGATACTCTCTTACAAGAAATTAAACTCCAAAGCTTTGTGATTATTTTTTGAGTGTTGTCAGTTCAAACTTAGTATTAAATTAAAAGCTGTTTCATAATGTTAAAAAGAATGTTCTGTACAATAATCTGCCTTCTGATGGTAATTTTGTATAATTAATGCCACCTTTCCATGCAACCTTTTGTGTTCTAAAGTTTATTCTGTACTCCCACATGGAAAATTAGATCATTCAGCATGTGGAGGCATTTACAGAATACAGCTCACAATTACCCATTGAATAAATAAAATAGTGAAATGAAGGGAAAATTATTTTAAAATATCAGCTATTTTTTTCTTTCAAGCACTACCAGTGTCTTCATTCAAATGACAGGAAAGGAGATGATGGTAGCCACTGTGAGAGACCACCACCCTTCACATGTGCTGCTTCATCTCTCATCAGGACATGCAAAGTCTCTGCTGGAGGTTTTTTCCACCTTTCATTACAGACAAGCTAATTACAGAGCTTGCTGGAGTGGTAGGAGAAGGGAGCATGTTCAAGCCCCAGATCTCCCAGCCATGTCCATGTACCCACTCTCTATTCAGCTTCTCCTGACTAAATCCACCTGTGGAAGACTGTGCAAACCACAAACACAGATCTACCAAAATCCGGGCAAAATATTTTAAAGCCATGCTGGACAGCCAATCCACAGAACTCAGCATGAATCCCAGACAGCTAGAAACTATGACAGAAGACCTGAGGATGCCTCCGGAATGCTCATCATGCAGGCACAAGGTACAACATAGAATGTGTCCCCCCCTCCACCTTACCCATTTTGCTGTGCATTTTTCCTTGCAGAAACCACACTATGCTATAGATCTAGACAGTGGTTGCTGCAAAGGTAAAAATCTCCTATAATGTCATAATTTTAGGTTTTGCATCTTAGATTGTTTCAAAGTCCGTTGTCTGAAACCTGGGAGCAATTAAAACCTGTCAAACCCTTTGCAAGATCAAAGTTGGAAGATTTTTCTAATCCTCTGCATTTACATGTTTTATGTTTCAGACACCTAACTAAACTACTTGAAAAATATCTTTAGAGAAAATCCAATTCACTATCTTCCACTGTTTTTCCAGTTTCCTAACAGAAAATGGATATTTTCCCTCCCTTCCCTAATTTAGCAGGCTGCACCACAGAATCTGTACAGTGGCCAGATTCTGATCCATCTCAAAGATGATCCTCTGAAATCCCTGGAGCTGCTTATGGGTTACACAATGCAATGACTTTACAGGCCAGGCCAGTTCTTGCACAGTCAGTTTGCAGAAGCATGTTCAGTGGGCACCTCCAAAACTAAGGATTCCTCCAGTTTTAAATGTACCATCCAGCAGATCTTATAGCATCTTTCAAGTGCATTAAAGATCTGCTGGTGACTCTAAACTGATGATGAAGCAAACTTTTCAAAGATGAAAATACTCATCTATCTTCTAGGAGAGAAGAAACTGGATTCTCAGTTTATTCTCAGAAATAAATGCAAAAATGGGATAAAGTGAAATTAGTATCTTGAAAATTGTTACAAAGTTCTGCCAGAAGGAGCAAAACATTTCCTGTCAAAATGAGTTGTATGTAAAGAATTTTCCTCCTGGTGTTTGTTTCCTCTTGTATTCTTCTCTTTCCACATCCTCCTCTGGGGTTATGGGATCTGATGACACACAGTTTCAACCTGGGCAGAGATAGAGGAAGGGATTCCCAACATTGTGTTGTAAGGACATAGGGTAAAAATGCAGGAAACTGCCTTTATTCTTGAGAGAACCAACTTTATCTGGGCATCTCATTAGTGTGGTGCCAGGGAGTACAGGTGAGACTTGTCCAAAGGTAAAAAGTGCATAATTGTTTCCTTTATGGGTCCAGCAGCCCACAGGTTTTACAGGAACAACCGGAACATACAGCTTACACAACTTTTCCCATGAAGAAGCATGTAAAAGAATAATACAATCCACACAGAGGTCAGAGGATGCATCATGATCAGCTCAAATATCCCCTGGAATACAAAGATGCCAAAATCTCTTCTGAAATGCAGCACTGCTACAAGTATCAGCTGCCATAACTATTTTCTTTTAATACTGCAGAACCTGACATGTGTAGAATATGAATTAGTGTAAGGCTTTAAAATAAATAAATGGAAATTTTACATGGTTCCTTTTTGTTCTTCCAAACAACCTCAAGCATAGTGTGATTGTCCAACCAGCAAAAAAAAAAAACTGTCCTCCCTCCATGGTGCCAAAGGACCTGGTTAAAAGCAAAATAAAAAACAGCTTCAGTGTGAATTTTTTTTAATCATGTGCCAAGTATGACAGCAGCCTTGTGCACAGGAAGCATCTGGACACACTGGAAAGAATTTCCTGACCAGCTTTGAGTGACAAACTGAACTAACAGCACTTTTACACCAGCTACACAAGAGCAAATTGCTCTCATGCTATCGCTTTTGGGGAAAAAAAAGGGGGGGTGGGGGGGAAAGAGCCCCTCATTATTCTATCAAAAAGCAAACAAACAATGCCCAAAAAACCAGAAAAATGGATTCAGAGGCTTTTTTCATTACTTTTTTGCAAAATATTTTTATTGCCTTCAGTCCTTTCAAAGTCAGTTAAAATAGAAGCAGCAAATAGAAGTTGTTAGGGAAGCTACACAAGGACCAACCAGAATTCTCTCAAGAGGGAAAAAAAGCAAGAAGAAAGAGATGAGGCTCAGTGGGAAACATAAGTAGATAGAGGTGGCTGAAAACAGTTGGTAAGATTTAGAAAATAAATATGGATAGTACTGACCCGCAAAATACATGTTCACAGCCATTCCAACATACAAAGATGGAGAAAAGTACAAAAATTACCTTGGCAGTTTTGGGTTAATGGTTGGACTTGATGATCTAAGAGGTCTTTTCCAAACTTTATGGTTCTGTGACTACTTAAAGGCTTCCTTTCTTGGGCTGTGGAAAGATCCTGAACAAGTCAAAATATGTATTGTGAATGTTTTTGTCAGGCTTAGACTCCAGCACACAGAGGAGTGCTAGATGTACTATTCAGATGGGAGTTGGTGAGGCCAGAGTACAAGAAGCTGTGAAATTATGTATTCGCCTGCTAAGTGAGCAGCTGATGATCAGAAATACAATTACTCTCCCTGTAGTAACTGTGGATGGTGCCACCATCTGTACATTTATTTAACATTCTCTGGATTCTGTTAAACTTTGCTCCTTGTGATTTCTGTGGAACGAGTTTCACAGGTGATACATAATGTAAAAAGGAAAAAAAAATGCTTTCAGAAGGCTTATTACTCACTGATCTTCTGCTCTCTTGAGAGACCCCTGATCTTGAATAATAAAGTAGGGGTAAGAACAGTCCCATTCATTTCCTCTGACACACAGTATAGGAAACAGAAGACATGCTGACTAAAGTCGCCTTCAAAGAATTTTAAAGCATTCAATGACACCACAAAAAACTCAGATACCTTCCCCTGCGATACACATTCATGGAAAATTTGCATTAATTCTGTCTTTGTTCCCTCTTTCAGGTGTAGAAGTGAAGCTGCTTTGCAAGTGGTTGAGGCTCTGGGCAAGTGCCTATTTTCTGCCAGTTCTCAGGCTCAAGGGAAGTGCACGTACACAGGTCATGTTGTTCCAAAAGTCCCACACAAGAAGTTCTGCTCTCTTCCAGAGTCATGCCACATTCCTGGCTCCAGCACTGAAGATATCTCCCAGGGCAGGCAAGACCACAGACTGGGTTTTTAGTCTTATGGAAAACTATAGCTACTGCACTAGAGATAACAGAAATCAGCAATTCTAGACCACCCAGGAAAGGCACAAAGAGAACAAACAGACACATTCTTCAGGAAATAGATTGTCCTGCAAGAAGTACTTTGTTTATCACAAATGGCCTCCCATGCGTCTGCTTAAGAAATAAAACAAAAACAACCAGAGAAAAACCTGGACACTGAGGTCCTACTTCAAAACTTTTTCTGTAAAACAGAAAACTTCAGTTAAATTTCAATTAAGTACAATTCTGTTGATTGGAAGAACACTTTTCTTATCACTATGTCTCTCACAGTTGGTCCACACTTCAGATGCGCACTGACATGTAAGAGGTGCATTTTTACTTTCAGAAAGCTTTTAAATTATGTCATTTATGTATATGACAGATGTCAAGAATCTTGAGACTGGGAAAAGACAGTTATATGTAAATAGGCATATTTGTAATACCCAGGTTATTTTAGTATAATCTCATTTATTGGCCAAGCTTTGTCAAGAGACAGTCTTGCTCTTTGATGTACAGAAGTAAAGAATAAACAAGACTCCTCTAATAAAAACTTCCTGAACAGTATGTCAGACTCCTCTAATAAAAACTTCCTGAACAGTATGTCTTACTTGATAATGTCTCAATCCCTATATTATTTTCAGTTGCTATATTATTTCATATTTCTTTAATATGTTCTTTAATATGTTTCTTTAACTGTTCTCTGGAGGAAAGTCAAGCACAGTAGAGGACAGACTCTTCTGCACAATCAGAATAGAACAGGTGCAGAACAGGGACAGAACAGTGACAGCTGCTTACAACACTCTCATCTCAGATTCTAAGTGCTCCAAGTCAGATTCAAGACGCCACGTGGGTCTGACAGTTTGTGCAAAGCCTGTGATTCACAGAAGTGAATTTGGCATGGCAGGTCTGCTGTGAGAGAAATGTGTGTCAAGAGCTCAAGCATTAATTGCACATACATAAGTGCGCATTTTCTCCCAGTTAGTTGCTTCTAACTTTCCCTAGGAAGGAGACATTTTAAATTATCTTATCAATATAATTTTGACATAACCTGTACACATACCAGATTTCAGAAATTCCTAAATCTGACCCCTAAGATATTGTTATCAGCACACCTGAACTGCATGAAATACTGCTGTGTTCTGCATTACAAGCCACAGGTGTGAGGATTTGCCTTATCTGAAGCACAAAATCAGAATCCCAGGAACTAATCTGATCCCTCTATCAGAGGAAGATTATCTCTTCTGCAAAGACTGGGTGTCCTTCAGTAAGCCAGTTCTCTGCTGGCTGCTATCAATAGCTGAACAAGCTGTTCACCGAGGGACCACTGCATTTCCCAACCAGCCATGAAGAAAAGAAGCACAACCCTTTCTCAAGTCAGGTTCACAGCTAAAGAAAAACCAAAGATGAACTCAAGTGCTGCCTGATCAGAAATACCTGATGATGTGTGAAATGCAGCAAACTGTCCCCCCACTTACTATTTTCAACTGGATTTCATCATGCACTTGCAAGATACTAGATGGGACTTGAATAGTCAGTATTTCACAACACTGGAGGAGGGGAAAAAAGTCTCAACTACACAGAATTCAGGTGTATACACACATACAAAACCCTGTTTTCCTGAGATTTCAATCCAATCTGCCAAATTAGAAGGTCTAATAAGCACCTGAAATTGCTTATACTGATCTGATTAAGGTCTCCAAACCTCTGCCACACATCACAAATTTTGTCATCAAATTGATTCAAATAAAGCAGTGACTGATTTGGTCTACTGTTTTTTGGAGGCCTATCAAAATTATTTCTTGATTGCAAAACGGGTATAAATTATAGCTGGTAAACACTTGAGAGTGCTGATTTATCACTTCATTGGTGTCTGAAAACATGGCCCAAAGGCTTCTCTTGCAAACCTTTAGAGTGCAACTACTATTTTTAATGATTATTGCACTCTTTTTTAAGTGGAAACAAGATCAAGCAGTCAATTCAGATGACTATACTTAAATCTACTAAACCAAGAACAAGCACTGCAGCTGGTCCACTACTGCCTTATAGGAACATTTTGGAGTAAATTAATTCACTTCTGACAAATATATCCCTCCTAGTTCTACCCACAGAAGTACCTAAACATCTTCCATTTACTTTCTAAGTTACCATCAAATCCTGTTTCACCTGAACTTCTAAATCCTTTTCTAGTTATTGCTCCTCCCAGGTTCTTTTAGGCTCATTCTGTACATTAACAAGGCCTAGTATTACAGAAAAGGGAAAAAATAACCCCATGCACCCTTTCCAAGTGACTCTCCATGCCCAAACTCTCACAAAGGTCTCATTTTACCAGAGAAATGTATACTTGCAAAGAAAACAACAGAATTAACCTTAGAGGATAGTATAGATCTATAATCCCTCTCCACACTCAACACAGAGACACTTGTAATAAACAGGCTTTCTGAAGGAAAGGTATTGTATAATTTTCCAATTGCCGTGCAATCACTTGAAACATTATTTTTGTTTTATTAGATGCTTCTCTGTCTGAAGTGACAAGAAGGTACTGATTATTACTTTCTCCAGTCCCGAATCTGGTATTTGTACCCCAGAAATATGGGATATTTCCCCCATAGAGGAAGGGGATAGACAATGTACTGAACTACACTTTCCCATCCTTGTGCAAATCGTGCCACAGTTACTTAATTTTCCTGAAATTTATAAGAACATATTTTCTATGTTCACTGCTAGGTATCTGACAGCAATAAATGAAGGTTAATATTTGGACAAACTTGTCATAATTATTTCTAGATGCCAACGCATTCCACTAAATATTCCTACGGTACTGCCAGTGTAAACACTAATGAAATACCCAGAGCAGGCATCATTATCACTCATGTTTCACAGTGATGCCATGTGAATATGCAGGAGAGAAAACATTGCCCTCCCACAAACCCTTCTCTCCCATCCTTTACAGGATTCCTGTGCTTTTACATCAGCTGATAAAACAACTTTTAATCGTCTGCATTGGCATATGCAGGCACTCAGTACATTTGGAGCCTGCATTTTTGGCAATACATCCTAAAATTTAGCAACAGCCAAGGCTTTGATTCAAAAACCATAAGATCACAAACAACCACACAGATATTTTCCACTTTTAATCCAGTATCTCATCTAATCTGCACATAGACCAGTTCAAAGAATATGTCTTGCCCACTTCCCTTAGCAAAACAGACCATAGCAAACTACCAAGACTGGTTAAATATTTCTGCTACCTGCCCGAATATTCTCTGCCCTTAGTTTTAGGACTGGCAGTAGCTCAATAGCTCAGAATTTTATAATTTTTGAAGAAATACACAGTAAACAAAAATGAAGAATAATAAGTATATAGGGATGTTGTTTTTTCCTTCTAAATCCTGAATGAAGTAATTCGGCAAAACACATTTTGCATAAAGCAAAAAAGACACTTTTTATGCATAAATAATCTTCATTTTTCATCATGTATTTTACTAGTAGGAAGAATCTTGCAATGTAACTGGACACAAACTTTTTCCTAAGGAAAACTAACATATGCACTTTATACGAGTCATGTAAAGAATACCAGAGGAGAGAAATGGTTCAAAGAGAAGACTTTTTCTCTGGCAGAGAACTGACTAGACAGTAAGTTAAATCTACTGATGATCTTAAAAATTCTCCAATTATGGGTGCATGTCTGAGCTTTGCCCACAGTGTTTACATGACCTCCAATGAGCATCCTAAACTACAGCCAATATTCACTAGAACCAACTACTGTGTAAACAACTGTGAAAAAATATACAGGAAAAGCTTTGTCAAGTAGCCTGCAACTGCATACAGTGGGAATTAAAGGAGCTTTTGCAATACAAATAGTGCCCCAAATCAGTTCTCCACACAGAGAAAGTTTCCAGTGATAAAGGACATATGTAAGGCACGTTCTTTTAAAAATCTGACTCCCATGAAGCAGGTCATTGTTCATGAAGGCAATGGTGTTTACACAGGAAAAAGTCCACTTTCAACAAATCTGAAATCCAACAGATGTTTCCTTCTATCTAAGCAAAACAAGTTTGTAACCCATTTCTGCCCAATCAGAAAGCTTCAAAATTATTTCTGGGGGAAAAAACCCTCCATACTTGACAGAATGATCTTGGAAAACAAATTCAATAAAACTTGTATTTCAAAATTGTAACTATTACTAAAGTGAATTAACTTTTAAAAAATCAGTGTTCTTTAAAGAGAATGTCTTATGATCTGGATTTGAAGAGATGCAACATAATTTTGGTTTGTGAAAGAGAAAGTAGGGCAGACTGTTAACTCATAAGTGCTCTGCATTGCAATTATTCTCCTCAAATCAATTTAACCTCCCTTCTTCAGACCTCCTGCAACACCCCTCCAAAGTTCCTGGCTGCTCTTGGCTTCTTCAAATCTCATAAGACTTCTCTTCCTCTGCAAACAGCAACTAAATAACAGAAGTGGCTAAGCAGAGTATAAAAGTGGATCTTTTAATTTTATTTTACAGTATACACTAATCATATAACAAGCCTAAGCCCTTTGTAGAAGCATAGAAGACAAAGAATTTCAGGCTTTGCCTGAGTTGTGCAATTGAGACTGTGCTGTTACACACCTTACTTTGACTTACCAGCAGGAGAAAGTTTCAGGACTTTCAGGATGCACCTGGTGGCATTACACCATTACTGAGCAAAGCTGGATCTGGTGACATCCTGTTGCACAACTGAATGCTGCAAAGACAGCATCTTCCAATGAGCTGGTGCACTTTCTGTGCCCAACAATACTGAACTGAGATGGATCACAGGTTGCTGAGGATTTTATCAATTTTTATACATTTTATAAAATGTAGCTGCTGAGGGCAAACAAATTACATTAACAGCATACAAACATCAAAGCCAAAGTTAAAATAGTCTTAAACATGACTATGACAAGTGTAATACTTGCATGCAACCTTCTGTGCCACCTTTACCTCCACAAGTCCCTTCTTCACTGGATTTCACTCCAGTTATTTCTTGTCCAGCTATTTTGTGAGCATTATATTAAGTTCCCACCTCTGTAATGTTTTATGTGCAGCACCTTCAGCATTGAGGTTCCTTACCCCAGCTGAAGCCTCTGCATGCCTTGAGATGAATATAAGAAGGCAGAACTGAAATCTGGATGACATGCAATACCCCTTTATTACAACCAACATGAATATCAGCAATGAAGGAGACCCACTGAGATGCAATTCAAATCTGCCTATCAAACAATTATAGCAGAAAGTAGAAGTGGTTTTCTCTCTCCTCCAATAATCCTACTTGTCCTTTAAATAGATCTTAAGCATAATCTTGAACTGTCAGCATTTCTGTAAAGAAATAGCAGCTCAGACCTAATTGGATTTGTCAGACAATCACAGCCCAACAGCTCTCTGAGATCTAGCAGCTGAACAGCTGTGGGACAACATTCCACATTATAATATAAGAATATGAGTTCATTTCAAGAGGGAGTATTTCCTCTGAAATTAAGTGATGAAAAGACATAATTTGTTGCACAGAACCCTGTGCCTTAGCAACATCATGATGTGGTGTGGCTTAGCTGAGGTTGTGTGAGCTGCCCCATGTAGAAAATTATCTGCAGTTAATTGTTCAAATACTCTGGGCTGCTCTGAATGTAGGAAAATGGGGGTAAAAAAATTACTGAGAATTCTGACTTGAACATGTAACAGCAGCATTTGAAAATAAAATAAGTACATATTATATTACATAGAAACAAACAAAAAAATAAAGACATGTATCTTAGCTGAAAAGCAGAAATACTTCATTTTACTCTGGACTTTTTGTGTCACCCACATATATAAACATACACACAAAAACTTGCTCTCTGTGTCATCACCGTCCTGTTCTGTTCAGGCTTCTGTGGGCTGGAATAATGCATTTAAAAGACAATCTAGGGGATAATGGCCTAAAGGCCACCCTGTCCTCATCCTTTGAAACGATGGAGAGGTCGCACGTTCAGGAAGTACAATATGCCAAATCTTAAAATGCTTCCAATGCCTACAAATTGTGGTTTATTTAATGAAGATCTGGATTCTTTCATATGTATCCGGATGTAGAAGAAAAGTTCTTATACAGATTTTATGTTGAAAATTGCTGTGATGTTTATTTCCCTAATTTAAAAATAACTGTCATACAGGTTTTAACATTTGTATTTAGAAGACTATCAACTTAAGTATATCAACAATGTTATATTGTGTATTTGCAGAGTTGGTAACCAGCATGTATGTGACTGAGGGATATAAGCAAACTTTGCACTGAATTCCAACCCATGCATTGACCTGGGGCAAAAGTGAATTAATCTATTGAGTCTATTATTATTATTAATAGTCAGGAGTTATACACTTGCCTACCTGTTGGCTTATCCACACCAAGGAATCCAGCCTGTCCCAGAATTTTAAACACTTTATGTGCTGGGAACTGTCCTTCTTCTTCCCACTTATCCACAAAGGGATTAATCTCCTTGTCAATGATCTAGATTTGGAAAACAAATTATACAAGTTATAAACACAGGGATCCTACACAAAAACTTTTGACTACTTTCACCTAAAAACTGTAATTCAAAAAGAAAAAGAAAAAAATATACAAGGAAAAGCCCACTAATTCTCTTACTTCCTGTTGGATATCCTTATTTTCCACTCACCCAAAACTATTACAACAAATGTAATGAGGCAAATGTAAATAATTCTTTTAGCAATTACTACTAGAACAGTAGTATCTCCAAGGTCTATGAAAATGGATGTTTCCCCCATTATTACCTTTTTGGGTAGAGTTTCTGGAAAGTGACAGGAAGGGAAATCTGGATTATTCTCAAAAGAACCTTGGCAAAAAAAGGTTGATCTGTTCTTGATGACCATTCACAGTACCAAGAAAGTCAAGTAGAATAGATTAATTTCCTTTCATTTTTCCTGAAACACTCTCAAGGAAGTTGGTGCTGTTTGGGGCATATCTGTATTTAGACTTCCCCACAAGTCTGACAGAACATGTACTGGAAAAGTATGACCTTCTTCCAGAATTGATAATATTCCAAATCTAGTCCCTGAGCAACTCTTGACTGTGCTATTGCTAGTGTTGCACACCTTCCAAAAGTCAGTGGCCTAAGCTGCCCAACTACAGTCCTTACTCTGTTCAGGCTGCATCGTTCCCTTCCCTTTGCAAGCAAAATACATCTGCAGTACAGCCACTACATGCAGCAACACTTTCACATTTCAGGGCACAAGAGCTGGATGTTTCTCTCTACAAAGTCCCAGATTTCCATGGCCTTGGGAAAGGATCAAAGGGGGCAGCCTGCAGCTGTGTTCTTGCTGCCTACCAGCCACCATGATACAGCTGGGTCGCGCTCACCTCTACCCACCTCTGCAGCCCAAACCAGGCCTTCCCACAAGCTGCTTCTGCCATGCAGCCAAGGGCACCACATACCTCAGTCAGCCTCACGAGGGGGTCCAAATGCAAAACATCCTCCCCCCAAACCAAACCCTACCAAAAAAAACACCAGTTCTCAACAGAAAGGTAACGCTTTAACCTGTGACCATGATTTAATTACTATGCTGTTTCATGAAGAGAGAATTTGTTATTTCAAGAACTTACTCCTCTTTAGTCTTCTTTCCCCACTAAATAAACAAGTCCTGTGGTGCTAACTAGTTCTTGAGCTGGAAATAGAATCCTCTCCCTCCATGACTGTGGTGTTCTTGAGGCCCTGCAAAACCTTCTTCCAAACTATGTATTTATTGCACATTCTTTGGAGAATTTCAGCCCATATATGGCTGCTTTCAGCCTACCAGTTGGCCACAGAAATAAGCATACTTGAATGCTGGTAATAGGAAAATCACTTTTTCACGTTTCTCACCAAATTCTGAGAAATTCATATACTGAATGTTCAACTCATTCAGCAATTATATCTCTCTCCCACTGTTATATTGATTAACACAGGCCTAATAATCAATAATAAAAAAACACTTGGCAGAACCCTATCTAGGAGAGCTCACATTTCTCTTCTGTACTGCCATATCCCATATGCTCAGATCCTAAGATGCCGACCCTCAGTGTTGAAGGTGCTGAAACACCTTTTTGGCTGTAATGGCAATGCTCATTGGATAACACCCAGGGGAATACCCGAAAGAGCATACAAAAATTTATTCCAGTATTTGGATGGATCTTGGCAAAAATATGTGGTGAATACACTAATACAGAGTTTTAGATGGTGTTGTAGATGGTACTGGGCCAAGTTTTTTGTAGCCTACATACAAAGCTACCTTTGAAGTTAAGAACATTCTGAATGACTAAGCCATGATTTCTGCAGGTTTGCTCCTGTGTATTTGAGTAAAACTCAAATTGCTTAACAGAACTGACTTATTACCAGCTGAGATTTGAGTAAAACAAGACCTTCCTTGCATGACACAACAATTAAACCCCCAATGACAACCTCATTGCACAAACCATAACTTGTATATGTCTTTAAAGAATTTTTTTTTTTTTAAATCACAGTCCAGATACTGATAGCCACAGTCTCTTCTTAGCTATTGGACCATTCACTATGGTTTTGCAGGAACAGCTTCCCTTGTACAACCTCATAAAAACATAAGCCAAATTCCTGAAGAAGTACAGTACTCCTCAACTGGCTGGTGCTTCAGCACTGATTACTGGGTATTGTCATCCCTTCTTAAAAATCTAATAGAGACAAGGAGGGGTATTTTTAAAGGGTCAAGCCAGCAGTGACTGAATGATCACAAAATTAAACATTTGCTTAAAACCTTGCTGAAGACAGGTCAAATAATGCTTTGTGCTTACCCATCTGATTTGTCCCTTCCCTTGGCTTTAGCTATTTCCTCACATTTGTGCCCCCAGAAAAATATTTTACACTTGAACTGCAGGCAAATATTATGTAGGCACCTTAAATTAAACCCTAAAGTACCCATGCAGTGTTCGGCAATTATACAGAAGCAAGCTTTCAGCAGTATGTGAGCAGCTGGTCTGCTTATTTATATATGCTTTATCATGAGAAACATAGAAATCATGGATGCCAGCATTTAGACTTCCATCACCAGGATACCAACTATAACAAGATCTAAAACCTCTAGCAGTAGAAATATTTAGCACTGCTTACTACAGATGTCATCTGACAGATACTCCCAGCCACAAAAGAAAACTTTCCACCTGATCTAGCTTGCCAAATCTCAATGTCATTTGCCATGTAATGTTGATTAAGGAGCCATATAACTTTCCCACCTGCTGAAGTACCAGTATACCACAACAAAAACTGTTACTTTTTGTTGTGGTATACTGGGCACAGTAAGTCTTATGTACGGAACTGGTGTTTTTCTCAGGCTACTTTTCCAAACACTAAAGATGCAAACTTAAAGGACTAGACTCTGGAGGCAGCCTTGGTTTAGCCTGCATCCCAGCATGAGCTCAGGCTGCTCTCTGGGAAGCCTCCAAAAAATGGCCTCAGGGCTGTTATCAGCTGTGAATTATTAAAAACACTCTGAATACTTGCCCAGTCGGAAATGGATCAAGCCAATAAAGCTACTTCATGTTGAATGATGGTAAGAAAAATAAGTGTTTTCATTAGAAACTATCTTGACAAAGTTTTGTAAAAACAGCACCTGTAGCTTCCTGCCTAGGACTGGGGAAATGCCATGGCAGGGTTGGAGAGGGGACAGAGACATAAATTCAGATTTTTTTAGAAACAGGCAATTTTAATTTTTCTTCAGAAAAGAGCAATGAAAATATTCTCCCAAATCACTGCCATAGTTTCGACTATTTTCCACTGAAACTTAGTATATTATTTAAATGAGAAAAGAAACAAAAATATATTAGGCTGATACTCAGTATTTTGTGCTGATAATGTATCAGCAACTACCTAGAAACATTAGCAATTGCCATTTAATTCTGCATTCTAAAATAAATGCATTCTACAACAGCAGAACCTGTACTTGAATTAATTTAGGTACGAAAAGTATGTACAGATGTCCTTTATAACAATTAAAGATTACTTTTCTTTATTCACCAGGATGTTTACCTTCTATCATGCAGTTCAGAAATTAAAGACCACACCAGTTCCACACAATACCTCTTTTAAGTACCCCTTGTAAGACTACACAGTGTAAAGTTTCAGCACACTATTAGCAAGATGATGAATTTTAAAATAATAAACTGAATTCTTTAAAAATTATATATTTTTTTACTACAGCTTCCTGTGAGTTATACCTCAGCTGAGATTAGACTAAATTACTAGAGAAGAAAAAATGTCTAAGAAAAAGGTATTTTTTATTAAGAAGATTAAATGGAGTCTGTGGAGCCAGGATTAGATTAGATGTTAGGAAGAAATTCTTTACTCAGAGGGTGGTAAAACACTGGAATATATTGCCCAGAGAAGTTGTGGATGTCTTGTCCCTGGAAGTGCTCAAGGTCAGGTTGAAACGGGCCTTGAGAAACCTAATCTAGTGACCAGCATCCCTGCTCATGGCCAGGGGGCTGCAAATAGATGATATTTAAGGTCCAATCCAATCCAAACCATTCTATGATTCTATGATTTTATGACATAACTTCCATATTATGTTAGAAACAGCATTTTTTTCTCTTTAAATCAAGTTACAGCAACTGAACTTAGCTCTATTAATATAATAAGCAAAGATGACACAGATAATAGGATCTTTAATATAAAAAGCAAATAAATAAACAACAAACCCCTAATGACAGCTCTTGAGCAGTTATACCTAGACGTTAACGCAACAATGACTTGAACAAGAGGTAATAGACCAGAGATTCCTTTGGTTTCTACATCAGCAATAAATAAAGCAAATAATTAACAGCCTTCAAAACAACATTTGTCCTTCAGTTTTAATCAAAACCACAAGGAGCAATGACTGCACAGTGAGACAACTCAGCATTGTAGCAACACCATGTTGAGGTCAAGGTAGTACTTCAGGACGATGCAAGGCAAAGCTGAGGTGGGCAATCCCATGGGCCACACATTGGTGCTACCAAACCTGGACACCAAAACCCACCCCAGGGGTGCAAGACAGCCAGGACCCCACTGGCAAGCTCCTGACTGGCCACATGTGCAGCCTGTGTAGATCTTCTCAGGTGGTCCCCAGGAGGACCTAGGGAAGGCTTTCCATGATGATATGGATTGAACTGAAAAAGTTCCATTTAAAAGTAGACATCCATTTCATGACCCTGTGAAAAACATGTGGAAGAAAAAAGTCCTAAGTCCAAAGAGCAGCTGCCCACTTCCCACATGTCGATCTCCATCTTGGTTCCCCCAAGGCATGAATGTCAAGCACACCTGAATGAGTTTTTCAGAATATATTATTCATTTCTTCTCACTCCTGGACTTGGAGGTCACAGCCCTCCTTGACTCTCTCAAGACTCTTCCAAAGCCCTAAATAAAGTTTGATGGACAATCCTTTGCCAGTAATATTCTTCAGAAAGGTAGCGAAAGGCCCTAGTGAAGGAGACTGAGGTGTGGAAACACATTCAGGACAGAACTAGTGAGAATATAGGTGTGTGAGAGAAGCAGGTCAGCTCCTTGTAGCTGCTCCCTACTAGAGAGGCTGTGGAGAGACTGAGCTTCTGTCATGGCAGCTCACTGATGAGCATGTCTAGGGCACGGAGTAGGCAAATCCATGTCCTGCTGTCCCTCCTGCATTTATGAAGTCCCTCCAGTACTGGCAGGATCGATGGCAGTGCTGTGCTTCCAACCCCATGACACAGGCAAGGAGACCCTAGAAGAAGCTAGGAGCTGCCCACGTGCCTGGATCACCCAGCAGGGTGGTGGAGAGCCTGACCTGACAGGCTCGGTGCCCCAGCAGAAGAAGCAATCATTCAGTCTGTGATGACAATGGGTGCAGAAGCAGAGGCAGTATGTGACTTAAACACCACAACAGGCTAAAAATAACCCCATTAAACAACTATTACTTAACCACACAGCAGCCAGAAAATGTTCTCTGCAGTGCTAACCTTGCCTGCTCATACAAAGTTATTTAATGCATTTTCTTCTGGCAAGCAAAATCCATTATTACAAGCTTGCCTGTGGTCTGCAGTAACCTAGAGAGTGAAGCTGCAGCCTACTGCTTCCTCTTTCAGGATGCACCACCAGTACAGGGCAAAGGTCTTCAGGAAGTTTTGCAGGGCAGTTTTCTGGGGATTGTTTTCTTTGTGGGTGGGGTTTTTTGGGGGTTGTTTAGGATTTTTTTATTGGTTTTGGGGGTTTTCTCATACTAATTGAAACAAGGGGGATAGCCCTAACTCGTCCTATAAAAACATACATTATTATAAGTTAGGAGCTCACCTAGGAGAACTATGTAAAATATAACTCACTGCTATGCAAGAGGTCATGTCAAGATAGCAGATGTTCCAGATGCTGCCAAAACCCTTCTCTGCTTCACAGACAAGTCTCCTCTTGCCCACAATATAGAAGATTTGGCATTTGGATAAAATATGCATCTCTTACTCAATATTCCCAGCTAGCTACCCAGCCAAATATACCCTGTGACACACCTGGGCAACTGATCAGCTACAAGAATTGTCAATGAAAAATTTTCCCTATTTGCATATGGGATTTGAGGCTGGGCCTCAATGATGATATGGAAACTTTTGTACCCTGAGCTGTCATCAGACTGTTTCTGGAAACAAGCCAAGAAAACATTTTCCATGATGATATGGGGTTGAACTGAAAAAGATCAGTTTAACAGTAGACATCCATTTTGTGACCCTGTGAAAAACGTGGCAGAAAAAAAGTCCAAGAAGTAAAATATTCTGATAATTAAAATAAAGAACAAAAATGAAATAATTTTGACTGAAGTTTTTCAAACATTTGATTTCCCCAGCTTTTCATACATGTCATATGTAGAAGCCAATGATTCTACTTGGTGCCTGCAGGACAAGGTGTACCCCACACAAAGAAAAAAACCTGCTGGATGAAGAGGACACTTCAAGCCAGCTGGAATGTATCACTGAGAAGAAAAAAAAAGTGGGTTTCTCTAATGCTGTTGCACATAGCTCTGGCCAGAAGTGACCTTCCAGAGAAGCTTCCAACGGATTTTACCAATATTGAGTAGGCTTATATAAGGAAAAAAACCAGAAAATTTTCCTAATAGCTGGAAAAATAAGGCTTAAATGGGAAATACATGCAGTTAAAACTGATTAATCAGAGCACAACAATTCCTTTTCATACCTTCAATTAAGCTGTGCCATAGGCAACAAAGTAATCTGCAATCTGCTACTGCACTGGGTACCAAAGACTGCAGTGATCACCAAATACAGAAACAAACAGTTACTAAATGCAATTTTCCCTTTCTGAGAGAAAAAAAAATAGTGGAGGGAAAAACCCTATAAAATGTAAGAATTGGCAGTTTCTCATTGTGTAATAAGGCATACCTGTCCTCATGTATTTTTACAAAATCTGATTTTCCATGGAAAGAAAGCATGCACTTTATAAGTATGTGTGTGCCTGGTCTATTCATTTGTCAGTATCTAGACATGCTTCTGTTTAAATCATTGTGTTTCTTCCTTTTCACTGCAACACAGTTCCTTGCAACAAACCTAATAGATAAAGCAAGGCTGATTACTCAGAAATTTGAATACTGATTATCTTTTGGTCCCATACATTTGGCTACAGTTTTTATTTTGGGAAACCACAAAATTCAAACCCTGAATCAACTACAAAGTTTTTGCCAGCACCTACTGAAATCTTAAAATGCTACAAGTTCACCAGGGAGTGCAGAAGAACCTTCTGCCCTCCACCCTATGTAGCTGCTGGCTGCCTCATTGCTGAAGCAGAGAGGGCACACATCATCACCATACTAAGAAAATGAAAGGTTCAGCCCACCACCCTGGAGCTGAGCCCTGCTCAACCATTTCCTGAGGAATGAGAGGCTACAAGGCAGCTCCAGCTGGGAAGGAACACACATGATCCCAGCCAACACCTTCTCCCTCCTTATGTCATTTTTCCAAAGACAGTTGCAAAGACTAATCCCTCCGGTGCAGACCTCAGTGTCTTGGCAGTCCCTGCTCACTCACAAATACAACAACTTCAACTGCCCTACCCAAGAGTATGGCAGAAAAGGGAGGATCCCAAAATTTGTGAGAATGCGAGTGCTGACGGCACAGCTACTCCTAGGATCTGAGGGCAGATGCTTTTAAACAGGGTAGAACTACAAGACCAAAAATGTGTACTGTGCCAATCTAGGCACTGATCTGGAACAAGCCTGTTGGATGACAGGGAGCTCTGGCCACTGGAATAGTATCCAGGCTACTTGTATCGAGTTATGAAAGATACAGGACTGAGCAAGTGACCATCTTTTCTTACTCCTGCAAATCATACTTTCAACACAGAGATGCTCATGAGATAGAGCGTAATGTCCACCAGAGGCTGGCATGTTGGGGTTTGAGTCCTCCTTCTGACTCTGGGTTACATCCCTGGAGAAACAAAACAAGTTCTCTCAATGCAGCCCACACTATCACACCTGAACTGTCAGACAAAACCTGTATCAACCCCAGTTTTTTGCTCAGTCATAAAATGCTTATTAAGACACAATTTTAGTTGTCATAAATGCATAACTGTATTGCCTAATCAAATGTGGCAATGATAAAGAAATATAATAGCTAGATTTGAGACATAAAAATATCCACTAGGCATAGTTCTATTAAAAACTGTTCACTGAGAAGTCTAACTAGACACAGTGGCAATTTGTTCTAACATTGATATGAGGGAGGAAGAAAAAATCCAGTGTTAGGACACAACAACTCAATCTCAATGTCAGCTCTACTCTGACACAAAGTAACAAATAGGAGCGCTGATTACAAAATTGCCTTAATTGCACTTTTGCTACACACTGAAGCATTTGTACAGAAAGTGACATTTTTCCTATTATGAGAAAAAGCTTTTTACAGAGCTTGCTTAAATAAACTGAACATCTTTTTTTTTTTCCTGTCCTGTTCTCCCACACTGATTTGAAAGCACTTCTTGGTAGGGCGCTAGTAGTATTTTTTGATGGAAAATGTATAGAAATTTTACCAGAAAGTTAATGTCAATATTAAATTCAGATTCTACATGTTCTAATATGAAGATACATTAACTTCTGCAAAAATATATAGATATATATTAATAAACAGAAAATCATTACATATAAGCCAAGTGTGGTAAACGATATAGTAGTGTCCTTTGGTAGAGTCTCATTGTCATGGGGAAAATTCATGCAACTCTAGCAAAATATATGTCAAATTTCACCATTTCCCAAAGTTTCTTACTACTAATGCCAGGGAAAAAGACAAATAGGCAGCCCATATACATTCTATATGTATATGAATATTGTTAGACATGCATACATGGAATAAGTTAAACCTTTTTTCTTCCAACCAGGTATACTAATTACTGAAGCAAGCTGTAGGATATCAGTGTACTGCAAGCATTGTTCAACAAGTTCAGGAAAAGTTAAGTTTTCAATTTCCAAGAGGAAGGGTGGTGACCTACAAAGTTGTAAAGGAAACCACTCACAGGATTATTTCAATACCCTTGCTAAAAACAGCCCCTGGAATTAGAAGAGTCTCTTCCTCATCCTGCTCAGAACAATTGAGACATTATCGATCATTTAAAGCATGCTACAAAATTAAAAAAATAAAATTAATGCAAACAAACAAAAAACCTAGTTCTCACTCATGGAATTGCACTGCTCATTTTTCTGATTTCTCTGGTACTTGCATCTGGATTTAGCTACTGGAAAGGGTGCCCCAGAATATATAACAGGTATACTTAAAATGTGCTGCAGATACTGAATGGTCATTCTCTCCCAAAGACTTTGGGGACACTTTTCAATTTATCCAAAAGTCACTGGGGAAAGGCTTAACTTAAGACAAAACAAACACTGATTGCCAGAAGTTTTGTGTGAACAACATCAGACTGGATTTGACACAGTGATTTTTCTTTTTTTCCAATATGATCAGAGCAAATCTAAAATAAGCTCTATATGAGCAGTTTTTTAAATGGAGGACAATGAAAAAAGCAGGTTTATATTCCCTACTGTGATTTATTTTACAATATATTATCATAGGGCTTTATGTGATAAATGTAGCATCACCTTCCCTCTTAGCCCATGATGTAATTATCTGCATTGAACCCAGCAAGGTAGAGCATACTGTTATCTGCACTTCAGTAGGCATGGCAGGCATAAAAAAACAAGAGAGAGGAATGTTTTATTTAAAAAAAAGCATTGTGTCACACAGCAGAGCAGCAAACACTGCACTAGCAGACACTAATACAGCTACTTCCCCTGTCCTCAATAAATACATAGCTGCAAATACTTGAGATACAAAACAGTGTGTGCCTTAACCTACCCAGGACAGAGAAGAGAGACTTGAAATCACCTGCTTCTTTGTCATGGATGGCAGGAGATCACCTCTTTCACAAGGTCTGGCATTGTCCTCTGCATTTCAGGACACTAATTTTTTATTAATGCAGTTGTTGTCCCTGGGCATCTAATGAGGAGCAGCGTGGAGGGAACAGGTTCATTGAGCAGATAGCTCTGCAGATACACATATATATGAAGGCTCTCTCCAGATAGATACAGCACAAATTTGACACAATGGTATTAGCTACAGAATTCTACACTCTTAATCCAGGTGAAGGAGAAGGATTCATTTCCAGCTTCTGGTTCTTTCTGTATCATCTTATTTCTGCTTTGCAAAGAGTCCAGGAATGTAGAGTAATGAAACTAATTTACTAAGAAAGTGTCAGATCATGCATCTCTTTTCCTTCTTGCTCGGGTTTCTTTTTTATAAGACAGAAGATACATCCCCTTCTCCCAAAATTCAGTGATAACAGACCTCAGTGATAGAAAAATCTGATTAATTACACTGGGTTTGGGATATTTTAACACTGGAAGTGTGAAAGTTTAAAATAATTAAATTTAAGATAAATATCACTTCATTCAGAAGTAATTCCACTATCTTTTGTCCACAGTGGACTGGAGGAGAGATGAAATTTGGAAATAATTAAATTTATTCAGGGAAATACAAGATTCTGCAAGTAACTTTTGAAAAGCACTCATAGGACAGCCTAGCTCCAAACTCACATGAAAGTACCTGGCAATCCAGAGCATACTGTTTTTAAAAAAACTACAGCAGAGCACTGCATGACCAGCTAGAATTTGGAAACTTGTCTACAATTTGAGACTAATCCTTACATTCCCTTCTCCTGAACCCATTGTATGTTTGCTCTTATGTGGTGACCACAATAATGGTGTCTGACCCTTGCAGCAGGTACTGAACTCCAGCACTTTTCTCAGCAGTTCATAGGTTAAAGGTGGATGTCTCTTTCCCACTGGTGCTCGGCCTCGCAGCGGGCACCACACCGGGGCTCCCGACAGCCGAACCGGCTGATTCTCTGCCTTTGGCAGGTGCCCTGAACAGTACCGCGGAGATCTGCAGGTGACACTGACCTCGCTGACGGGAATACACAAACTGCCAGCACAACTGTTACTTGCAGGTTGCAATTTGCCATTCAATTTACACGCTGTGTTACCAGAAGCGCCCCGTTTCCTCTTGATTTATGATTATTTTTGCAGGAGGCTCCCACTGTGTGTCCATCGTGCGCCTCTAGAACAGGGACAGTGCCCGGTGGGCTCTGCTCTGCAGGACCGAGCCCCCGCTCCGCCCAGGGCAGCACACACCGGGCAGGGCTCTGCCACCCGGCGGGTCACACGCAGGCAGGGAACACACGGTTCCGTTTCTGGCCTTGCCAGAAGGGAGTTTACTTATTTAAGCACACCCCGATCCGTCCTGTCGGCTCGCTGCCCTTGCCCTGGTTCGCTCCCCCACTCGGGGCGGCGCGGCCGGGTGTCCCGCGGTCCCGCCGCTCCCCGGTCCCCGCTCGGTACCTTCCGGAGGGCCTCCCGCAAGTCGCGGTGCTGCGGGGTGTCCCCGGCGCGCCGCGGCCCCGAGCTGCGGCCGCGCAGCGCCGAGCCCAGGCGCGCCCAGCGCCCGCCGCCCCGCAGCGCCATGGCCGCCGCCGGTCCCGCTGCCGGGCGAAGGCCGGGGCAGCCGCCGTGCCCCGGCAGCCGGACCGGGCAGCCCGGCAGCCCCCGCCCCGCCCCGTCCCTCCTCCCGCTCCTCTCGCCCCTGCAGCAAGTCACGGCAGCTCTCGGGTTACGGGCAGGTTTCTTTAATGCCAGCGAACAGCCAGGAAGCGACCGACAAGCGGGTGGCGAGCGGGCCCCGCGTGGCGACACGGGCCGGCCACGGCGGGGAGCGGGGCACAGCCGGCCCTGCCCAGCGCCCGGCGCGGGGCTCGGCAGCTTTCGCGTGGGTTTCTGTATTTTTCTAAGGGCAAGTAGAAAATAAAAAGAAATCCGCTCCTGTGCTCGTTCGACACGGACCGGCGGCGGTGGGGACACGCTAGTTACTCCCTAGGTTACGGGAGGAATGTCTGCTCCAGGGGCAGGCGCGGGGTTCCTTCTCCTAAGCGATGACACAGCCTCCCTTCTCCTTGAAGGGGTTCTTGTCCTCGGGAACCCCCTTCACCAGCGGGTCCTCTCCCGACCGCTCCTCGATGTAGTTCTTGATCTCTTCGGAGCACTTGGACACCTCGAGGGAAGGGACAGAAGAGTGGCTGCGTTACGGTCGTGGGAAATGTTCATTAGAGGAGAAAACCCGTGAATTTACATTCTCCCTCATGCCCTTCCCACCAAGCATAAAATAGCTGGCCAAAGAACACTAAGCACGTGAATACTCAGTTTCCTTCCTCTCTTTCCACAGCCTGATATTGACAGAATATGTGAGTGTCTCTGAGAATGTAAACGCCACTCCGAACAGCTGTCGCTGCATAGTTAAACTTGTGCTCGTCATTAGCCAATCTAGTTTTATTAAGCTGTGGATCACATTCTCCCTTAGCACCAGCATGACTTATGGTCAATAATTTCAGGGTCAGTAACTTTCAATTCAGTTTCAAAGTATTTATGGCTTTATGTGTTTTTCACAAACAAAATACTCAGCAATGATTTTTCAGTAGTAATACCAATTCTTACTTTGCAGTCCTGCTATAGCAATGATGCACCTTGAATGAGAGTCTAACTAGGAAAGACAATTTATTTACTGGTTACCTGGGGTTATTTCAAACAATGGTTAATAAAAGAGCCTATTGTGTAATGAGACCATAACACTTCCAATAGCATTCATACCAAACTAGCGCTGATGTAGATAAGCTTGCACAGAACCCACCTATGAAGAAGAAGCGTGTTTAGTTTCTGTTCACTGACACAGAAGCACATGCAGCACATGTGGTAGCGGTGTCTGTGGAGTCTGAGAGTGCACAAGTGAACGTCTGGGGCTCCTGAGCTTCCTTGTGCACACACATCTCTTGCTCCCTGTGTCAGCAGAAACTGTCCCTAGATGCCCAAATACCTGACATGCCTGAGGACACGCTCCTGCTCTGTCCCCATCTCCTCCCTTCCTACCCGCAGGCCCTGCAGTGGTACAGCTGTGCAGAGTCAGCAGCAGGAATCAGCTGCTGGCCAGGCCACTAGATGATTAGTATTTCTAATTTAAGGCCCCTTGCCTCTTCTGTTAATTATATTTTATTTCAAAGGTAAAACTACAACAAGAGAAACAATGAATTCACTTGCTGTATCACAAACGACAGAGCATGGCCTGTGCAAAATTAAGCTTTAAGCCATCAGAAAGAACAGAGTTAATTCCCAATTAAACAGTGCATAAAATAAGATCTAGCTGCCTTAGAGCAAAGAAGAAGCTGGATGTACAAATCCCATTACATGTGTCTTGTTCTTCCGTGCCTTGCAAACTTTGTTCATTCAAATTGGAGCACCCAACACCATAGTAAAGTTGCGTGCCAAAGTATAAAAAGGACCAGGGTTTGTTTTACTTCAGTCAGCACTGCCAGGATCACTTTCACTTATAAGAAAGAAAAAAAAGCCTGCTTAAATACACATTTAGAAATTTTTATTCATTCCAAAGGCCAATTCCTTTTTATTTCATAAAGTTGTTAGTGGGGGGTCAAGAAAATTTTGGCTTACGTTTTTATTTTGGTACCAACAGTAATGTTGTTTCTGCATTTCCCAATTCCTGTAACACCCATACAGGTACCAGGGGACTGTGGCAACTACAACACCGATTTCATTCTCACAGGGAAACTTCTGTCACAATGCACTGGTAAAATTAAGTATACTTCACTACAGGAAAAATGAAAAATAGCCATTTTCCTAAAGTGATCAGGGTTTTGGCTTATTCAAAAAATGTAGACAAGTATTTAAAATTATTATTATTTCCAAACCTTTATATCCTGCAGAGTGTATTTCAGTTGTCTAAGAATCATCTCTGAGAGATGATACAGGCATCAGCACTAGTCGGATGTTGAGCCCTCAATACTGCTGGAGCTTTAGACTATACTATAACATCTACAATCACTGATACCTAACTCACAGCTAAAATACAACTCTGGCATTCTTATTTTCTGGGCTAAAACATAGACCTTCAATGTAATCAACATGACTAATGTTACCAATTTCCACATACAAATGTATTATTGGTCCTAACTTGAAGGGTTTATTTACGTGTAATTTGCCTCCACTGGTGTGCAGAATTAAAAAAAAATATTAGTTTCGTCGTGGAGCAAGATCAGTTCTTGACATCTTTCGTCTATGGAAAATGTACAAAACCATAAACCTTTAAGGGGAAAATACTCGTGGGAAGGAACAATCAGTGTAAATATCTAAATGTCTGTGGAACAAGGCTGGATGGGTCACGGCTCGGCACGGGCGGTGCTTTGGCTCCTGGCCTCCCGCCCGGGCATGGCACAGCACGAGAAGCGGGGCGGGGGCGCGGGCGGCCGAGAGCCGGCTGCGGGCCAAGGCAGGGTGTAGTGCCGCGACAGGACTCCCCTGGCTTCCAGGGGAGGACCACCCCTCCCTTAGCACCAGCATGTTCCAGTGCGTTCTGCATACAGAAGAGGGGAACAGAGCGCGACGTGCTCCTCCCTCGCCTGGCAAGGCGGTCTTGTGCCGGCCTCGGGCGCCAGGGAGTCACGGGGAGGGGAAGTTAAGGGGTGCCAAATCCACGGGGAACAGCCGCGGCGGGCAGGCTCCTGCCAGCCCCTCGGGGCGCTTTATCCCAGGGATGGTGCGCTCCTTCCCCCGGGCTCCGCGGGCACCCCGGGAAGGACCGGCGCTCCTACGCGGTGTTGACGGTGCTGTGCCAACAGCGCCGTTCCCGGCCCCTGACCCAAAGAAGTGGCAGGACCCGTCGGTGCAAACCGCGGCCGTCCCAAAACAGCCGGGGCTCTACAGACGGGCGGCTCGCACAGCCCCGCCGCCCCTGCCGCGCCCGGCCCCGCCGCCCGGGGAGGAACGGGCTTGCTCCCCGCTCCACACCCGGCGCCGCCGCCCGCCGGGCAGCTCCGGGCCCCTTCTCCGCGCCCGCTCACCGGCTGCCTTTCCAGCTTCACTTCTTTCCGGAGCTGCTCCACTTCCATTTTCAGTTTGTCCTTCTCGCTCAGGTCCTCGATGTTGATGGCTGGCATCGTCTACACTACCGAAGCGCGCAGGGAGTGAGGACAAAAGGTTACGTCTGGGCTGCGAGGCCGCCGGGCCCGGAGCCCCCGGGCGGTGGCGGGGCTGTGGGACGGCCGCCCCCGGCCCGCCCCCGGGCTCACTCACACGCTGCCGTCCGAGTTGCCCCGCTGCTCGGCGGCGGCCGCTTCCTCTTCGGTGCGCCTGCACCCCTTCCCCGCGCCGCTCTGGCCTTTAAACTTGCGCGCTAATCCTCCCTAACGGGATTAGAGCCCGGCCCGGCCCCGCTGCCGGGGCGTTGACACGGACCCTGCCAGCACAGGGAGGTTCGGCCGTCCCAGCAGGAGCCGGGAGCTGGAAGACCCTCCTGTGCTGACCTCCCTGGCCTCACCCTCTACAACTCCACTGAGGGGCAAGAGCAGCGAGGTCGGCTGGGGCTTTTGGCCCAGCAGTGAGATCTTTCTCCCCACCACCTTCTCCTCATGCACCTCCCGGCCATAGAAATGACTCATGCTCTGTGCCACCAGCATCCTCGGGCTCTGTGTTCTTCTGCCCAGCTGCTAAGGCAGAAGCAGGTGGTGTGCATGGCTACATTCCTCAATACTTGTGCTTTACAACTACAGATGAACTGGACTAAGGTAAAGAAGGGAAGAAACCCGATATAAAGTGCCTCGACAGGTGGCCAGCCCATCAGTGGCAGACAGCGCAGCTTTTCGGTAGGTATGTCTGCAAAGCTAAATTGCAACACTGCATAAGAGGGTTATTGTGCCTGGCTTGCACAAGGGTGTCTGAACACACGGAGTTATGACAGGTGTTGAGGTGGAGTACTCAACATAAGGGAAGGGATGCATTCAGAAGATGAAAGGAGTTAGGAAATTCTTCTCCTGTGGTTGCATATGGTTTTGAGGTCTAGATCCCAAATAGGTTTCTAAGTGTTTAGAGACCAAGTGGTCCCTCCATGCATGTTTGTACAGCACCGAGCATCTCTCATCCTAGCATCTGCTTTCCTACAATAGCAATGGAAGCACAATTCAGGACCCCTGAGACTGAACATAGCTACAGGCCATTAAAATGGGCTTGCAGTCCTTCTGTTATCTGCCACTTCAAAGATCTCTATAAGCAGTTTGCCCTCCCTCTTTTCTCTTCTGTTTTTTCCATTAAACACACTTCTTTCTCCTCCTCTCCCTACTTACCAGATGTAAGCAGCTGTCAGCAGCATGTAAGATTTACATCTTCTCCAGCACTGCTCCTATAGTGCCCTTGGTGTTTGTATTCGTTTAACTTCAGCCAGTTCACTAAAATCAGTTTCTCTTCCTCTCCCTATGGCCACTATCTTCCCCTCCCCAGCTGGTGGTACACACTCTCCACACCCCCATAACCTACACTGACAGCTGCATTCCCAAACTCCACCAGCTGCTGGTCGTGGGCCAGTCTAAACAGGTGGAAGGAGCTGGCTGGCCAGCGTCTCAGAACAGCCTGGGCTGTTGGTGGGAGCAGAAACATTGTGGTGTGGAGAGGCAGAGAGCATGTGATGTGGTGGTCGCAGGTGTAGGGTGCAGGAGTGAGCTGAAGGTGGGCTCTGGCACACCACTGAGACGGTTGGGGTGGGAAGAATTTGGTACCCAGAGCTCTGTAATGGAAAGCTTTCACTGACCTGTCTGCTGACAAGACTAGCTCTGCAGATGGCAGTCAGTAATGGACTTTCTATCACTCACCGTGTTAACTTTTACTGTAGTTCATATATTTTTACAGATATTTACCTGATCTAAGTTAAAGCAAAGGAGAAGCTGAATACCAGCATTGATGGATAGGTGGCTTTAAATCAGACTTTGATTTCTATGTGTCTGTGCACAGCGGAAATGGAAAATATTGAAAATGGTGTTTGCATTACAGCATTCACTTTCCTGCTATTGTTTTAAGTGGTATTTAAATGTCTTTCTTTGCAATTCCAAAAAATGTGATGAAAACTAAAGGACATCAGTCTACGACAACATATTAAAGACATCATATTAAAACCACTTTAGTTTCCCAATATTAGAAAGATGACCTTTAGTTTCCCAATATTAGAAAGATGACCTTTTGCTTTTTTTTGGAAATAGAAAAAGTATGTGGTTTTTTTTTTTTTTTTTTTTTCTGTTTGTTGGTTCTTTTCTTCTGGAGGGACATAAGCTTTGATATAGCTGCTGTGCCTAATATGCTGAACAAAATCCCTAAAAATGAGGACACCCATTAGTAACCGTTGTAGCTATAAGAATCTAAAGCATGGCAGATACATCCTATTGTGATGACTCAAGATGCACCAGGGTTTATTTTCTTGTCATTAAAGCACCCACTTATACTTTAGCTACTGGAGATTCTGAAAAAAGGAGTTCTGAAAAAGGAGGGAAAGAAGTGCCATTCATACCCTTTTAGAAGTCATGTAGGTGGAGTAGGGATTAGACTTGCTCCTTTCTTGCCTTTATAAAAAATAAAACTATGTCAGGAAATTAGGTTGTAGTCCTCCATGACATAAGGAAAGCACAGAAGCCATGGAGAGAAAGTCAGTTCAAGTAATCAGGGTGCTCTGAAGTGCCTCCTGCTTACAGCCCGTATAGACAGTGTTTTCTTTCCTGCAGGCCACAGATTTCCAGGGTCCTGTATTGCAACCCATCGAGGGCAGTGCCTGCCTGCAGGACTGTGGCCCAATGTCACTGTAAAGGGAGCAGAGAAGAACAATAGGAGATCAGATTAGTTTGTCGTTATCTATGGAGAACACGCCTAATATACAGCCACTCTTATCTCTCTTACTATATTCGATCTGGGGTAAACACTAATTAATGCAATGTGTCTAATAGATTAGAGAGGGAAAGTATGCTGTTTGCTGCTCACCCCTTCCTCCCACAGATCACACCTCATTGCCTGGTGCGGTTACAATCTGTAGAATAAACCAGGTCATGATATTTCCTGAAATCCACCCCTCTTTGCACTGCCAGAGTTGTTATCCATTCGGTCTCTCAGGTTTCGCCAGAGTCCAAGCCCTCTGACGATGCCTCATTTTCTCAAGTTCATTAGCGTTTTAAACTACGAAGATAAACTAATGCCGCGCGTCTGTCTCGGCGGCACTCGCTAAGCAGCCTCTACTCCATCCGGCTGGATCAGGACCTGCAGCAGGATCAGCGTTTGATTTTCGGCATCCCGCCGTCCTCTACCCGGAGCTTCCGAATAGGGAGCGGCCTCGGCGGGGGAGGAAGGTGACGATGATGGGGGAAGAGAGGGAGGCTTTCGCTAAGTGACCTGTCCCGGATTTCGCCGTGATTTACAGGAAACGTTCTTTGAGCATCATCCCGTAACGTGAGTGGGGCGGGGAGTGGACCCCAGCCAGCTCGCCGCAGCCCCGGGGCGGCGGCCCCTGGGCTATGGGCGGCGCAGCCCTGCGGGGAGGCAGTCCCGGCGGCGCCCCCCGCCCGGCCCCCGCTGCTCCCCGCGGCGGGGCGGGGCGGGGGCTGTCCGCGCCCCCGGACTCCCGTATCGCGCAGCCTTCCGCGCCCCGGTGACGGCCGGGTCGGCGGCGACCTACTACCCCGCTGAATCAGACCTTCCCCTCCCACCACCCGAGCAAGGAGGCGGCCCTGGGAACTCGCCTCGGTGCATATAAAGCGCTGCCGTCGGAGGGGAGGCGCCGCTCGCTCCCGGGACCCCACTGCCGCCCGCCCGCCATGGCCACCGGCCGCCGCCTGCCGCTGCCCGCGCTGCTGCTGCCGCTGGTCTGCGCCGCGCTGGCCCAGCGCCCTCTCACAGGTAGGAGCGGGCTCTCGCTGGGACCCCGCGGGGCCGGGGCCGCCCCCGCCGGCGCGGTGGCCTCAGCCCCGGTGGTTGCTATCTCCGCAGAAAAGCAGCGCGCCTGCCTGCTGCCCCCCGACGAGGGGCCCTGCCGCGCCCTGGTGCCGCGCTGGTACTACGACCGACACACGCAGAGCTGCCAGGAGTTCACCTACGGGGGCTGCTACGGCAACGCCAACAACTTCCTCACCTTCGACGACTGCGAGAAGAGCTGCTGGACCATCAAGAGTGAGTCCAGGGACCGGCAGTGCCCCGGGGTGGCAGGGGCCTGGGGGGGACACACGGGGGAGGCTGCTTGGCTTTGCGGGACGCTTTGCACCCACCCGATATATCACAGAATCTTACAATCATAGAGTTGTTTAGGTTGGAAAAGACATTTAAGATGATCGAGTCTAACTGATGACCCTCTTGCTTGTTACGGCTTCTTGCTGATGTCAATTTTAAGCAGAATATGCAGAGTGAGTTGACCCAGAGATGATGTGTGGAATTTATCTATTAGTATTTTAAATGTGATTGAATATTGCACTTACTCGCTAATTAATGCATTGGATTCCTCCAGTAAAAAGCACGTGGGACAAACTGGGACTTGCCTGCAACTGAAGTAATACCGTTTTGCTTACACGATCATGTTGTTCTGTATGTGAAGCATGAAGGGCCGGCTTTACAGATGATGAAATTGTTTTTTCTGCAGAAGTGCCCAAATTATGCCGGATGGAGGCTGATGGAGGACCTTGCAGGAGTTATTTAAGAAGATATGCCTTTAACTTGAGCTCGATGAGGTGTGAGGAATTCATCTATGGTGGCTGTTATGGAAATGGCAACAACTTCAGAGATTTGCAGTCTTGTGTGGACCACTGCCTGCCAGAAAAAAGTAATGGTTGTTCCAAATTTTTAATAAAATAGATGGTTTGAAAGTGATATGAAGATGATACTTTATTTGATATTTTCCTCTGAATACCCATGCAGTGATATTTTTGAAGACTTGTGTAAAGCAGATGTTTATATTGTCCACTTTAATTTTAATATCTTGTCTTAGCTGTTACTGGAAGAACAAAAATGCTGAGATCTTAAATAGACCCACAGCTATACCCAATTAATTTCTTGTCTTCTAGAGAGCTGTACAGGTGTATTTGAAGAGAAATAATAAGGTTGAAGATCTGTGTTGAGGAAGATGTGTCAGAGATTGTGGCAGTCACATTCAGGGAAGTGGTAGTGTAATGTAAAGCAGAAGCACCTTTCTAAAATTCAGATGAGAATTTTAGAGAGATGGTGGTAGGCGGCTCAGGTGTTTGGCACTCAACAGCTCAGCTTCTAACAGAAGTGTTTTGCCTTATGCGATTCTTCACTGTCTCTCCATTTGAGCTTTAAATAAGATTGGTGGCAATTATGAGCAGGTGACTATAACTAAGTTTTGACATGAACATTAGGTTAATATCTAGTTCAGGATAGGCTCTTTGAAGATCTACCAGAATGTATAAAAACTGTCGCTGCCCTAGGTGTTATTAGTGCTTGATGACATTTATTTGTGGCTGATGACAGATTTTTCAGCATTTTCTTAGGTGAAAGCTGAATTATTTCTGTTGCACATACAAGGAGTTGATAAAGGGGCTAGAGCAGAAAAAAAATTGTTGAGGCAAAAAGAAACATGCTCTTTAGGAAAGTTGTTGGATTTGTGCTTTTTGCTGCAAGCACAATTTGCTGGGAAAATTATAGCAAAGTTGTACCTTTTTTTTTTCTCTGTAAAGGTTGTTCCACTGAAATTATTGCTATATTCCTATATATACAGAATAAATAAAAATCTTCTCTGTCATATGTATAGCATCACAAATGGGGAAAACTGATGAATTTCACTTGTGGGATCTAATCCTGTTTTCTAGGATAGTCTGTTGCTTTCTCAGATTCACAGCTCCCAGGAATAAGATGTAGAAATCTCTGAAGTCATCAGTAATAGTGTCAGTTCAAGGGAAAAAAGAGCTGTTTAGACACAAAATTTATTTCAGGATCAATTTTAAGAAGCCATGTACAGAGATTACATTTATGTAATTTTTCTTGCTCTCTCTCCTTTTTTTTTTTTTTTTTTCTTTTTCCTTTTTTCCCAAGCTGGCCCCTTGCTATGTTATAGCCCAAAGGATGAAGGATTGTGTTCCTCTTCTGTGCCTCGCTATTACTATGACACCAAGACTAAATCATGTAAAGAGTTCAGATATACTGGCTGTGGTGGAAATGCCAACAACTTTGTCACTGAAATGGATTGCTACAATGTCTGTAGAAATGGTAAGGGTCTTTTGGTTTTGGTTTTTTTTTTTTTTGGTTTTTTTCTATTTTGTCAGTCACAAGCATTTAAAGCAATTCTTATAACAGTAACAAGTGTTCATAGGGTTCTTTTACACACCTTGGCTTGCTACAGGGGCAGGGAAAATTGAAAGGCAATGCTAAATCCTTCTGGCAAGATCAGTGTGATGTGAAGTGGTTACACCATATTCGAATGAAGTGTAGAGAAGGGCACACAAAATAGACTAAGCCTGCTTTCTAGAGTCCACAAGGAATCAGTCTTCAAACTGTTCAGTATCTCCATGCCCACTAATTAAGATATCCTTTCATTCTGGATAGTTTTAAATAGGATTAAAGTCAGTTGTGAAATCAATTTACATTTTTCCTTTGTATTTTCAGAAGTTACCATCCTTCCTCAATTCCCTGTTGCCTACTCACATTTCCTATTCCTATTACTAAAGATTTCTGCCTCATCAGTTGTGCTGTGTCAGCTGTTTCTCTGGCTGTGAGGAGAAAACTTGGAATGATAATTGATTTTTCCTAATGCTTTTATTCAAACCAGCTACTGGCTGTGCTTTTAAATCAAAACAGTTGTGCTTTTATTTGCTGTCATATTGCAGCTACTGCAAGTTTTAATACTGTAGTTTAACTAATTTGATATGAAAAGAAATGAGAGAGATAGAGACAAGCATAATTGTATGTTGTTACCCAGAAAACTTAGGAAGTAGACATTGCACATAGTATTTTAAAAATAGATACTAATGGGAGAAATATTTAAGACTATATCAGGCATGTACATTGCATTTGGGAAAAAGAAAAACTAAGAAGCAGCTCTCTTTTAAACATAATATGCACAAGATCTGAGTACTTCAGTATTGAAGTTGTATAGTCAGAAGCCCGATGCTGGGAGATGATTCTTCAGTTCTGGGCTGGAAATCCAGGGCTGGGGCAAGGATTGTGCCCTGAGCACAGTCCTCAGAAATAAAAATATTGCCTGCCAGTTAGTCATGTAATATTTCTGTGGATGACACATCTGAGTGTGTCTCTGCCATCCTATTATGAGAGAGTCTGTAATAGTATGTTAAGTTTATCTGAGATGCTTGTGATTATCTAATTTGCATCCATTACTACCTGTGAAGTGGTCGGGCCAAGCTCAAGTGTGGAGTGTGCAGGGAGAGGAGGATGGAAACTGCTTCTTCAGCATCTCAGCTCCACACTGCCCCTGCCCACACCCAGCCAGATTCACCTGGGACCTGGGGGTTCTCTCTTCCTCACTTTTTTTTTTTTTTTTTTTGTGTGGAAGAAAGATATAAGGAGATGCTGTCTGTCTTGTAACTAGAGCACCAGATAGCCACATGTGAAGTATCAGCTACAAGCTTTTTCCTCAACTTGCGGATTTCACAGTTCAGTAAGGCTTGGTACAGCTGAAGACCAAAGTTAAGGGCATAATTAGTGCTGATTAATGTTGTGCTATGCATATTCATTTCTATAGCTTGGGAGTGCACAGAAACATTAAGCAAATAATTCAGGCAACTTAAGCCACTCCTCCTCTCCTGCTTCCATTATTTCCTCCTCAGCAGCTTTCATGTTACCTCTTGGAGTCTCAAGCTGAATTCAGTTGACCTTCCCTCTGCAAATATACAACTGTTTGTTAAACTGATCTATCATGTTTTGAGTGAAAAGGTTTGTGATTAATTTAATCTTTAAAAGTTTATATTGGAAAAGAAAGCAAATGCATTGGGGTTACAGCAAAAGAATTGGGAACTGGCCACAGTGGCTCTGTGTGCTGGTAAATAGGTAGCATAAAGACAAAGATTTTTAGTCAAGATTGTAGAATACTTGTTTTCTGAATTGCTCTCACACAATTCATGCAGCCTTTGAAAACAAGTCTGGTGTTAGCTCTGACCGTCTTAGGCCACTCTGCAGATTCTGTGAGTTTTGTGCAGAAACTCAAATAATTTTATCTTTACATCTCCCACAAGCACTGGCTGTATTTTAACCTTTGCCCCACTGTTCAGAGAAATGTAAGAATAGGTTGAGGTTTTTTGTTTGTGTGTGGTTTTTTTTGGTTTGGTTGTTGGGTTTGTTTTTTTAATGGGGGGCAGTGTATTTAGTTCCATTCTGCTGTAGCTGCAGGACACTTAGATAAGGCTTTGATGCCTGCTCAGTAAAAGAGCAGCAAAGTAGGATTCCAGTGCCAAAGGTGAACACACTGGTGACCTTACAGTGTGACAATAGGGAATGCAGAACACATGTTACAGTTTCTGGTATGTTTGTTATTATTGGACAGTGAACAGTGTAACATGAACAAAACTCAAACAATAACAAGTAGTAACAGTTTTGTCATTCAGTTTCCCTAATTGCTTCCTTTGTTTTGTTAGCAGGAAATCAGAAACTGAGTATCAACAAGCTAACAAATGTATCTCGCAGAAAAACAGTGAGAAAACTGAAGAAAAAAATCTCAGATGTATAACCTGAAGTCTTAAAGCTGATGTTTGAAACACTTTTTGTTGATTCCACTTTCTTCTTTTGTAAGATATTTTTCACAAAGTTTTATACTGACATAGTTCTGTCTTTCAGAGCTGCTTTTTATGCAATTTACTTTTTTATAAGGAACTGCACTTAATCGAAGAATGAACCTAAGTTTGGTTCTTCTGCTGTGTTGTCTTTGCAATAATATTTTGGAAAGACTTGTTTAGATTTCCATGTTTTTATGGGGGAAATGTTACTACTACCTTGGGAGAATATTTCAGCTGTTGCAAATCAATGAAAATTTGAAAAATTAAATGTCTGTTATTATAACTAAAGAGAGTCCAACACTGAAAATCTACCATGGATTTTTAAATTTTTTGCATCCTCTGCTTGCTAAAGAAATGGAACTTTTCACAAGTGTGTTCAGAGGTTTACTGCCCTGCCATTTACATTCTTTGGCCCTATCATTTAAATAGATTGTCATTTATAGTTAATGTTCATAGTAAAGGCTTTCAAAAGCCTTCATAAGAGTGAAAGAAGTATAAAATTAAATGCAGCTCATCCCACGGAAGAGAATTTGGAATAGGGGTGCCTTAATAAACACTCTGAAAAGGCAATGCATAAGCTAGTTGAGTATTAAAATAAAAATGTAGGCATTACTTTTTCATGACATTTGAAATTTTTGCTAAATTACTCCAGAACCTCATATGGCATTAATCAGCATTGTTTCACTGATTTTAATGGAACTATGCTGATTACATCTGCAGAAGATTTTGATATTTGTGGTAATGCAGTGGCTGTTGAAGCAGAGCAGCAGAAGTTTCTGCAAATTTCATCTACAAAAGAGTAATCCCTCTTTTGAGGCACTTTTATATTTCTTATGGTAGGTTATGCCTATGGTGATACTTTTGCACATTCTTTTATATTTTGTATTTTAGTCATGTCTGAATTTCAGTTAATTCCATTTACAATATTTTCTAAACATAAATTCATAAGTAATGTTAATAAAATGTTTTTTTGTGGAAAAAAAAAAAAAGCTTGTTCTGTCATTATCCTGTATGAGTTGCATAGACCAATACATGTACTGGAACCTATAATTTCTTAATTATGACTCTAACAGAGTTTAGTTGTCTATTCAATTATTTCCTTACACTGAGGTCTTTATTTGAAGAAAGCCAATAAATTGCATTGATGTTAATCATCCCCAGCAGTTTTGTAGCTTAGCTGGCTTTCTTGAAAGAGCTGTTCTCAAACGGGTGCTTAGTTTAGCTTATTGTCTGCTGCTGGGTCTCCTGTTTGTTGGACTATCTGAATAGCTTTTGTGTGGGTAACAAGCTATTTGTTTGAAATTACACTGGCTTTCAGTTAGAATAACTCAGATGTGTGCTTTAAACCTATTTTGGAGAGGGAACATGATAGGCAAACTAGTCAAGATCTGATTTCCTTACTGATGTTTCTCTCACGGTCAGATTTTCAGTTAAAGCCGTTGTCTGTGCTTGCCATTGTCTATCACTCCATTTCTGGTTCTTGGTCTCAAAACCCCTTTTTATTTTAATCTCTTGCTCAGTGCAGATGAATGAGGACACTGTGGCAGACAATTGCAGGTAGCTAGTGACACAGTTTTGAGTTCTTGTCCCATGCCAAACCTCTTGGTAGCCAGCCTTCAAACCAAAAGGGACCAGTATAAACTCCCTGGGGGAGCCACGGCACAATACCTGTGGACATTGCCCATATCCCTTCCTGCTGGTTGTGAACTTTGGCTGTGCTGTTTAGAGCAGCAGCCCAAAATGTCCTTTGAATATCTTCATACCTAACACTAACATTTAGGGCTGTGTTTGTTTCATGTTTTGACCATGGCTTATAAAAACATAAGCCTGTTTAGGAAGTCAAAGTTCAATTTAAACACAATTTATAACTTTAAAGAATGACTGTCTTTTAACAGCAACACCATGGGTTATATAATATATAAAATCTTTGGAATCGTGTTTGAGAAAGTACTATTACTTCTTATCTCTCTGTGTCTTTAACTTTCATAGGAGTATCTTTGGATGGGATACAAAAGTGGACCTAGAATTTAAAAAGAACCCCAAATCTGAGAGCAGCTCCACTCTTGTTTTTGATCCAGAATTGCAAGCCTTGAGTAAAGTAACACCCTGCTCCTGTGCTGGAAAGGATCAAAGAGTTTGCCATTCATCTGTTCATGCCAACATGTTCAGAGGCTCAAGAGCTGTCTTGATGGACCAGAGTGCTGCAGTGACCACTCTGCTCCATGGGCAGTTTCTTCACTTGCATAAAATCATAATTTAAAGCCTAAGGGCTTGCTGTTAAAGTACATAGTGAAATATCACAGGCTTGGATTTTAACCCCTTATCTACCTAGTATCATACAGAAATATAACGTAAACCATGATTTTCACAGAGTTTCATAGTGAGCAGGCCATAGAGTATTCTGGAGGAGGTGGGGCAGGGAAAGGAAATATTCATGGAAGATTTTTTCAGTTCCTTATAGAAGCTGTTACATAAATTGTACCTTATTTCCAGGTAAATGCCTTCACCTTTTTTTTTTCTTTAAGCCACAAAGAATTTCAGCCATCACTGTGCTGCTCTGCTTTGTGTTCTTAGGTTACTCTAACATCCCTTCAGCCTACTGTGACTTTGACTAATCTAAACACTTGTCATCTAAAGCTCTTTATATGATTCATTACTTACTTCCTTTTTCAGTTTGCTGATGAAACAACACTGGCCCAAGGTTGGGCCAGCTGTTAGTGTTTTGCCACATTGAAAATTAATACAGTCTATACCATCCTGCAAATTAACTTTTATTATAGTAGCTAGTGTCCAGCATCTGGCATTGTGTGTCACAGTGCAAATTTCTTCAGCAGAGGAGGGAAGCAGTGATTATAATCAGTTGGGTTTGCATAGGCAAGCTGCCACTGAAACTCCTGACTAGTGATTTGCACAGGACAGTCATACCTGCCACTGAAAAGTAGTTGCTGGAATAAGCAGATTTCAATAAACTATATTGCAACATGCTTGCTCTTTAACTTTCATTGTGACCCATAATTCCAGATCATTTCTTAGTGATGTCTTGCAAAGAACTGTATAAAAATTATAAAAATGAAAATCTGCACTGATTCTTCATCTTGTGACAGTACTCAAGGATTTGCTTTGTAAATTATTTCCAGAGTAGAAGATTGGCTTCATCTTTATATTTCAATGGAACTTTAAATGTCAAAACGAGAAAAGAAAAAAAAATCCATGTGGAAACACATAATATTTTTATTGATAGCTACATGATGGCAAGCAGAATTTCACCATATATCATTTTAACACTGATTTGCCCCAATAAAGGTCTTTCTCACAATTCCATGCTTTAACAATTTGACAATGAATTCAGCTTGTATGCCTGGAGTCAGATTTCTGATTACGAGAAGCATTCCTGTTTCTCTGTCACTTCTCATCAGTTGAGGAGGTAGAAAACGTGGAACTGTTTTTTAGAAAAAAGCATTTTTTAGAAACAATGGCTCATGTTAAAAAAAAATATTAAAAACTCGTGTCTCAGATCAGAGGTGAGAGATTCTATCCTGAAGCTTTCAGTCAGCCATATGGCTGAGGGCAGCTGTTCTGACCCACACAGGGACAAGAATTCTGTTCTACTAGAGAAATATAGTCCAGCTATGACTGTGTGAATCTGGAAGAACCACACTGTGGATGTGCCAGAATTATTATGCACTTAGAGCAGTGTTATTGAAAGCAAAATCTGCCTCATTTTCTTTCTAGTAAGAAAGACTATCACTTACAATAATTAGCACAGAAATACATGCTTCTGTTGAAGTAAGCCTCATTTTTCAGTGTCTGGTGGTCCTGTACAGTAATGTCTGTTATCTGATAAAATGGTTAATTGCTGAGGAGAAGGGGTGTTAATCATATACAGCCTAATGAACAGCAGTGATATTTAAAAAGCAATCTATGTAAACAAGAAGCATAAAAGCATTAGCCACTGTTGTGATCATGAGCTGTGATTTCCAAATAAATTCCAGAGAAATGAATGTTCCTGGCTCATGTGTGAGCTATTCATGAAAGAGAGATGGTTCAGGCAAGTTAAAGACTAGTCTGTGACATGTAGAGCATTGTATCTATTATGTGGGAATAAAAGTCACTTTTAATGAAGGTTCCCTTTGTACTGGCAGCACTGACCATAATTTCAGATGTAAATGGACAAAACTGGTGCTCTTCCAGACAAATCAGATTAGGTGCCTAACTGCTGTTGTGTGAAAGGTTTTAAATGCAATTGCTACTCAAAGCACATCACACTGTCTGACTCGGTGGGGCTAAACTTTGATCTAGTGAGCATACAGGAATTTTAAGCCTTATTATTTCTCAGGCCAGATCCTCATGAAAGGCCTTAATGAATTAGCTACATGTTAAGTACTTTACTATATCTACCAGCTGAATTACAATAGTTTTGCTCCGTGAGATTTTTTGGATGTCAGGCACTACTCTGGAAGTTTGCACCAGCTTTTCTAAAATGGCAATGCCTGTTTATATTTTTTAAGGCTTAGAGTGAAATGTACTAATAAAACTCATAGTATCTAATAAACAAATATGAAAACTGTTATCTATGAGATTTTTTTTCCTGTATGTGGGAAGCAAGATAAAGAGGTTAGATTATACTAATAAAAGCTATTTAAAGAGTCAAAAGAGTAGAGGGTGAATAACATACCACACAACCAAGTCAGAAGGAAGCTTTCCATCATTACAGTAATTTTCAACAAGGAGAATCTTGATTTTCAGTTGATGTTGAAAAATAATACTTTATAGAAATGCCTCCAGTAGAAAGTAGCACAACTCACAAGTCTTCCCCCCACTTTATTTTTTTCCTCTTAAAGTGGGAGGGAAGTCTAATGAGAAAAAAATGTAATGACAAATGGTATTTACTGCTCTCTTATGGATCCAGCCTGCTGCACTGGAGCATAAGGAGCCTGTACAGTTTCCACTGTGCCAGCCAGAGGGACTCTACCACAATTTCAACAAGAGCTACAGTGAATCCAAAGACTTCAATAACCTCCTCTTAAGGGCAGAAACATGATCTTGCACAGAGCAGTGTTCCCCTGCAGCAACACACACATCTGCTTTACCTGAGATCTACTTTGCCAGTGTTCATCAGTGGGTGCAAACAAATAAACAAAGGCTAATCAAAAAGTTTCCAAACTTCATTTCAGTGCCCACAGAGTTGCTGGATGTGACTGCTTGATCTGGTGGGGCAACTAACTCATTGCTTTACTCCAATATGTCTTTAAATAGGATTAGAACTAAAATTGCTGTGAAGCCTAGTTTACAAAAACTCTGGGAAATATCTGTTTTAATATTAAAGACAACTTAACCTTGATTAGGTTTTTTCAGGATTTGTTCCTTCCACCTTTGTCAAGACTTCTTTTAGAATCTAAAACAATGTTCAGATAATTAGAGATCAGTTTATATTGAAGGAGGAATTTAGTATGGTTTAAATTAATCAGATAGTTTGGATACTATTCTTTCCAATAGATTACACATGAGTAGACACCTAAGTTCCCCTTTGGTACTGGCAATTAAAATGAGTTCCTTAACTGGTTTCATAAGAGCAGTTTTGCATCCTTCTAGTGTGAATTAACCTAAGCAATACTCAAACAAAACTGTGCAGTATGAATCACATATGTTCTAATAAAATAAGTTTACTAAAAAGTAAATGGGTCACTGAAGTAGTGTTCACCTCCTTTTTATTTTTCAATTTTTCATTTTTTTATTTAATATGAGACTGAAAAAAATTACAGACTGTACTCTGCAGTAATGCAGATGGAAAGCTGCTCTTGAACTCCAGATATACAGTAAAAAAATTATTTGCAAAACAATTGCAATAAAGCTGACAGAGAATTATCCAACTCTTCATTGCCTCATTTTTGTACAGACACCTGCAGTATTTCTATCCCAAACAGACAGAAATATGCCTTTAAATATGACAGTGAGCACTTAGTAGCATTGAAGTTTGAGGTTTTATTTTTTTTCTCATTTTTGAGAAAACTGATTTCTCAAAATAGCTTTCTGATTTCATCCCACAAAGTGTTAGGGAGGAGCATGCTGAGTCTCAGCTGCAGAGGGTGAAGCTTCAGATCTCAGAGCCTCAAAATGCCCTCAAACTATTTATTGCTGAAACCCTGAGCTCTGTGAAGAAGCCACTGACAAACAGTTCAAATGGCTTTCTGGAGAGAAAAGAGGTAGGACATACCTTAAGCATTTGACAAAGGTAAATCTGAGAAAAATAAAATAGTTCCAGCTCTTGCATGCTCCCTCCTAATCACAAGAGACATTTTTGCAAGTTGTGCAGCAATGATCATTCCTTGGCTAAGGAATCCTGGCCTGGAAGGAGGAGGGGAGAGCCTTTTTTGACTCATTGCACTTCCTTCTCCTTTGCCCTCTTGAACAGTCTCTGCCTGCACCATGTTCTTAAAAAAGCCAGGGACCACAGGACCTGACCATGTTCTCTGTGCTTATTAGCCACGTGGTCTGAGCTCCTTTCTCTCCAATTTTTTCTATGAATGTGAGTGACAGTTCCAAGTGAAGAGTAACATAATGCTGGAAATGCAAATAAGTTTTCTGAGGACATAACAGAAAAAAATAAGGATATAACTGAGTTCATCCACACTTCTGGGCACCCAGGGCACTTAGGATTGCCATTACCTGGGGAAATCCCTATTCTCAGTGCAAGTCACAGCCTATGCTAGAAGTATGACTTTGATTTGGGGAGGACATCTGTCCCAGTGCCGTGCAGAGCTAGGAGAGCTCACTGCCAGGGATGTGAGCTGAGAGGTGCAGAGCAAGAGGAGCAGGGCCTGAGCAGGGACACAGTCCTGGGTGCATCACTCCGGATGGGGATGGGGAAGTGGCTTTGGGAAGTGGGAGAGAGGAGTGAGCAGGGGCTCCCACCACATCACCTGGCCTGCTGGAATGTGGAGGCTGATCACAGAGCCCTTCTTCCCTGCCCCTTCCAGCAAATCCATCCCCCTGTCTGTCTGTACAGTACGCTCATATAAAAGCTGCATATTTTATTCCAAGGAACAATGTTGATTTAGATTCTTTGAGCGCTACATTGTAAACTTGTTGTTCATGTGGTCATACTGCAGCACTATCACACACTAGCTAATGTACAAAAAGCAAAAGAAATTAAAAAATCGGCTGTGTGGACTCTCAGGTGGGAGCATAAGGTATTAATCGAGTTTTGAAATGCATCACTGTACTCAGCAACAGCCTAAAAGGGAGTGTTTTTCACCATCAGACAACTGAAAACATAAAATAATGACAATTTTGTTTTCCAGCTGATGCAATAAATCTCAGCAGCAGTGAGAGCTCCATAAAACATGCTAAAGCATGATTTTGAGGCTTTTGGAACAGGCGGATGATTATGACAGTTTTCTCTATTCTATTGCTTTCAAACAAAGCAGATGTGAAGAGAAATTGCAATGCATAACTAAACCCATATCTAACCCACTATAACAGTGGTATGGGTTATTGGTAACATTCACTCACTATGGTTTGATAATGTCTCTTTCAGATATTTGTATAGTCATGCTCTGATACATAATTAGGACTCAGTCTTCCATTTATTAATTAACAGTTAATTTCCATTTAACTGTTCTTCAATATTCAAGAAAAATGCTTATTTTCCTAATCAACAGGTATGGGACTCTGCCTTGACTCAGTGCATGACTTTATGGGCTATGTTTAGGGTGTACAATGTCCCCTTTACTTGTAATGCAGATTTTGCAGATTTTACTTTGGTCTTACATTTCTTCAGTTTTAGTACTGAAGAAGAATGAAAAGGAGGTTGTTGGTGAAGGAACTTCACAGTCCTGTATCTGCACAGAGTGTTTGTATAGCTGAAGGTGAAAACAGAAGGGATCAGGAAACAAAGATTGCATTTGCAAAGGTTTGATATGTGCGATTTTAGTAAGTGCATAGCTTTCTAACCCCTACTGATAGAGTTCCCAAGAATTTCCCAGGAGCTTTTTAAAAAGTGTCTAGGGCACCTTATCTCTGTCCTTGGACATTTATATCTATCTTTATTTATTAAGGTAAATACCTTTGAAAATCTGGCTCCATGTTTCATTTTCAAAGTGGTTGAAGATCAGGTGGTTCATAGTTCATGCTAAATGTCCTGCTGAGAATCGCATGGCTTGGCATTGCTGAACATAAGACTCTTTCTTTTCTTGTGTGCCAAGTGCCAGGAACTCACCATGCAGTGCTCAGCAGGATGGATCACCATGAAAATGATGTGCATAATCCTACCCATTAGGTGGGCAGTTGTTTAGAATGGGAAAGCTGAAAACCAGGAAAATAAGTGGAAAGTGCACATATGAATGCCCAGCTTGGTGAGTTGGCCAGAAATGGTCAGAGGCTTAACCAGATCCCAGTCTCTGCTGCCTTCTGCTTTTGAATGTGAATTTGGGGCTGTGAATTTTGCAATATTAGGAGTTGCCAAATTTAATTGATTTGACTAAAGAAAAAATATAAATTCCATAAATGCTGCAGTATGAGAAAGCATCAAAACGTGAACCACTCCTGTTTTCATATTTGCAAACCAGAAACTTGTCTGATATTTTGAGCAATCAAAACCACACCCTTTTCCATTCAGCTTTGATTTCTTAACAAGAAAGCTCCCATATCGTTCCCTCTTTCAGATGGTTGCTGGTACTATCTACACTTCCAGATAACATAAATGAAAACTGACTGTGCCAAAGTGATTATAATATTCATTTTTTAGCACAGTTCTCATTTTCACATTTCTATTTTATGTGTTTTTGAGTTCTGAAGTGAATCATACACAGAACAAAATAAAACACTTTATATTCAATCAGTCTCAGAATGCCAAGAAAAAACATCTACCGCACCCTGTGATTAATTCATTAATCCATCTTTCAAAACAAGCAATCTAATTAGCTTGCAAACAAGAGCATGACGCACACGTGTCTCTTCAAATAGTGTCGACATACTGAATAGTTTGGATTCCTGTAATATACAGCCTTTGCCTTGCTACTTCCAATTCCAGTAAGACCCAAGACCAAAATATTTTTAATATCCAAGTTTACTTGATGCACAGTATGGAATGAGCTTGTGGTCTGAGGCTGGGACACGAAGAACAGATTCTTTTGAAGAAAGCTGAAATTTCAAGTGCATCTAAGCGGCAGTCCTGAAATGAACAGAACTGTCTAAAAGCATATGCAGATATTCAAAGATCTGAGTGCTATTGTTTGGCCTCTTCATGAGATCTAAAACTCAACTGATGCCTCATGCCATAGACATGTATTTGCATACATGAAAGAGAAGGAGAATTGATGGAGGCAGACTGAAGAGGCAGATTGGTCTGTCAGCTCAGTTAAGGGAGTGATACCACATCAAGAGGCTTTACAGTGCTGTATAAAGTAAGGGTGATGGTTTCATGGAGGAAGGTGGGATTGAAGATGAATTTCATATGTGCCTCTCATCCAATTAAAAGGCAATCCAGAAAACCTACTGAATAAAACCATCACCATTCTATTCAAAATGATGCAATTACATTAAAATATTTCTGAAAGATCAACCAGGATAAACAGGCTGGTTTTAATCTCTTATTTTTTGTCCTTAGGGAGTAGTTATTTTTACTTTCTCTGTGCTTATGTCTGACTCTGCTACTATGTCACTAAATCTCAGAAATGGGACTGAGAAGAGCACGTGGTAACCCTCAAAAGTCTCTGCCATTTCACCCACAAGATCGGTCCTTTCAGCTAATGGATGTAACTGTGGCACTGAATTAGGCCCTGTCATGATCCAACACAACTTCTTCTACTGACTTCTTGACTTTTTGCTAACATTTTTGGCATAGACTGCAATATAACTGGAAATACATATATATATTTTTTGATGTTCAACACAAAAGAGAGAATTAAGTTGCTAGATATGTTGCTCGAGGTTTTGTTTATTTTGGAAATCTGTAAGGAACACAATCAGTCTCTGAGACTTAAATTCACTCACTGACTACTGAAAAAACAGGACAGCTATAATCCTACAGCAAAGACAAGAAAGATGAATGATCTATCACATTTAGATATGTTTGACAATATGTCTTCTGTTACACCTCATGTTTGGTTAGTGGCTGGGATGGGTGAGGAGTAATGTGGGAAAATACACATACACCTCATGTGTTGTGAAATGGTTCTTGCGTTGGTTCCCTGCACCAACTGAATCAGAAAGCTGATGGGGTAGCCTTGTAGCAGATTATGGGAAAGCCCAGAGATTTGGGTTCATGTGGATCCAGTCATGCTGGTAAAACAGCAGGGAGTTCACAAATGCATTGATGGTAGAGAATGACCAATATATGAGTAAACGGTGAACTGATGGAATTTCTCCTACAGAGGCCACACAGTAAGGAACTGGTTTGGAAGCAATCAAAGCACTCAATACATGTGAAATTCAGGCCTGGTAGGCAGTGCTGCTTCTTATAACCCCAAATTTCTGTCCTTTGGGTAATCTCCAAGTTCCAAATATTTTCTTTTACTGCTGGCCTGGAACAAAAATAAAAGTATAAATATCAGATTTTAATGAATATTGTTTTTATAAGATTGAAATGTATCATCTTTAGTAAAAGAAGAACAAGATGTTCTTGTAACATTTTTAGTAAAATAATGTATCATTTTTAGTACAAGAAGAACAAGAGTAATGAAGTCTAACCAAAACATCCTTCATGTAAAGAAACAAAATGCTTTGTTCCTTTCTGCCCTATAAAATGTGTGGAGTAGTATGTTCTCACTAAACAGCCAGTCTCACACACACTGATATTTCTTAACAGAAAGTTTGTTTCTTTTGTAATGCTTTGACAAATCCAAGTCAGAGATTTTTATATACCTTGCACATATATAATTTCCATATCAATGAGAAGTTTTGGAAGCCTGGTAGATGAAAAGTTGGTATGTTCATTTGACTGAGAAGTCACAAAGAAATACAGGCAAGCCCCAGTGTTCCATTTTTTGAAGGCAAGGCCTGGGAGTCCTTTCAGGGTGCTTATACGTCCACGGTGAACGTTTATCAGAGATGCTTAATCTATAGAGAGGTGCCCTTTATCTAGGGCATTGGGGCTAAAGCTGAGTGGATAAGTGAACATAAAGAAACTGTTTCAGCTTCTGAAGCTGCCCAGATCCTGCAGAGCCATATCATCCATCTCTGTGTTGTACCCCCAGGGCTTTCAGCCTGGAGATACCACCCCAGCCTTGCATGAAAGCACCAAGGCTGCTGCTGGCCTGCATGACTTTAAAAACATTGTGAAGCTGCATTTTCTTGACACTGCACTTAAGCTAGGAAATGAACAGGAAAACTGGGGGCATCTCAACACCCAGCACATGGCTAAGCCTCAAGGCACAGTCTCCCAAGTCATAAGTTGTCAGTTCTACTCACCATGCCCTGTGAACAATGGAGCTCTTTCATGATCACATTTCACAAATTTAGTGGAAATTGCTTGCAAGCTGGATCATAAAGGACCTAACTGATTTGCCTAAAACACAACAGAAAGACTGGGATAGCAGGGAAACTTCAGTTTGGTTAGTTCTGGTACCTAATGCCAAGAAAACCAGCTCTCAAATAGGCAGCTGGTTTTAGCATTAATACAGTCATGTACAGCCAGACCACAGCATGAGCAAGGCAAAGCTGGGCCATCTGCAAAAAGAAAGATGGACATACATATAGTCTGTTTAGCCAAATATTTTATATATCAATGCAAATTTATTTTATATTTTGTTTTCTTCTTACATATAATTTTTCTGTTCCACATTTAATATTTGGATTCTTTCTCTTTAAACACAAAGGTTTGAAATCTTGTATAATGGAAAGCAAAGTCACAGTAGTAATATTCGACATAGGCAAACACCAGTGGGATTCTTCTCACACATTGACCCATTCCTGTATATCAAAACTGTTTCAAAAAATAAAATCTCACCAACTTTTTACAAGCTGCATGAACAGCCATGCTATTTTCCAAAGTTAAGACTGATCAGCAGTTTTTCTTGTTACACAATACTGTTCTTTTCCACTTAGATGAACAGCTTATTTTATGTTTTGTAAAAGAACTGGTCCCTAAAATTTGTCAGATGTATAGAGCACAAATTATACTGAGGAATTTAGGAGTGTATACATTAATTCCCTTCTATTCATTTTTCTAATCACATAAAGTGGTTCTAGAAAGCTAAATATGGGTAACAGGCTATTCCTGCTAAGTCATAATCTTAGGACTAAGCATTTATTTTTTCAAACTCAGGTTTATTATCATACTGTAGTCTAAAGAAGCTATTGTCTCCCATTTAGTTTACTACATAAAATACTGTCTAGTTAGAGGTATTTGGAAGAAACATAGATGATTCCTTCATTTCTGAAATTACATTTTCCTCTAAAGTTAAAACAGAAAGAGTGGCTTACAGTGTTTGCAGTTAGCTGTTATTATACACTGCTGGTTTTATAGCCCACTATTTTATGATGTTCTGTAAAACTAACCCAGAAGCATCCCACATGTTCTTATTAGCCAAAATTCTAACTTTCCAGTCTTTTTTGAGGCAATACTCTTACTGAGATTCTTGGGAATTCCATAGAATTTGGGTTTCAAACATTCTTAGTTAATTTGATATTTCCATTTGCTTCATCAGTTTTAATTTCAGGCATGCCCTGTTGCAACCAAATATGATGACAGCATCCTTCAGAAAACTGTATTAGCTTTGCTCCACTAGTTTGCTTCCCTAAAATTTTGCTTTGCGCTCTTGTACCCCTTGTAACTCAGCTCTTTTTTACTGCTTTTTACTATTGATAGACAGTATTTATAATTCTTCCCACAGGTTTGGTAAAAAAATGAAAACCAGTTAGCAATGACAATAAAACCAGGAAATGTTCTTAAAAAATAACACCCAGGAAAAAAGATAAAATAACTCTTTTGTTACCATAACAAGGATATCTTTCCAAGTTCAAAAAGTTCTTTGAATTGTCCTGGGGACTGTCCGTTTTCTTTTTTATTTCCCTCAAAATGTTATAATGTACAGTCTCAATAAACACAGCATTTCTGTCTGTAAAATCATTGTTGCCTGGAATTGGTTTTGAGAAAACATTTTCATGGCTCAGAAAGGAGATAAACTCACTTTAAACAATTGATGTCCGTCAGATTTGCCAGCCCCCACTGTCACAATGGTGTGAAGCTCAGCCCCCGTGGTACCATTTTTTTCACCGGGATTTAGCAGCAGACTGGGCTAAGGGATCAATCACCTCATGTGTTATTATAAACAAGGTTTGGACCATGCTGGGCTGGATTTGGACAGAGAAATCATGTGGCTCTGCAGGACAACTACACAATCTGAATGTGCTCACTATGGAGCAGACATTACCTTGTCCCCCATATAATTCCTCTTTTTATTCCATTCTGGTTCCAGGCCACACAGGGCTGTCATACCCCACGATGAAGTCAGATTCATTTCACTAATTACTGGAAAATAGAATGGGAAAATATACTCAATAAGGTTGACTAAGAAGTTTTTAAAAATACAAACTATAACTCAATTTGAAAATCAATAAAAAAGTAAATTTATATCATTGCTCATTACAATCAGAGGTGATCCTTCATAAATGATGAACTGCTTCAAAGTATGAATTGCCTCATCTTTCAGGAAAGCCAGTTTTCTGTGACACCCAGTCTGCACATTATAACACAGCAAGAACCTCCTGTTCCTAAGCTAGACACATACTTTATGTGCTGTGCCTCCCTATCAGTCTGCAAGGACTTGGAAACCTTCCAGAGTCTGGGCTGGGCTGTATTCTTCCTTTCCAGATCAGCAACTCTGAAATGTGCTGTTTCTCACCTGAATAAGCACTGGCCCCAGCTGCTGCAGTATCCCCCTCTTCTGACTGCTTTGCACTCTCCAAAACCTGATGAGGAGATCCCTTCATTACAACATCCACAGCTCCCTGCTTGCACACAGGCATGTATGCCATGTGACCAAAGTGCAAATTCACTGGGTCCTGAAAAACAACAGCTTGAAAATGGGGATCAAAAAGGCAAGATTCTAATTAGACCATGGCAGAATTTTTTCCTCTTCTTCTTCTAGCCTGTTAGAAATACTAAGGAGTTTATCTTCAGAGCTCCTAGAGCCTTTGAGGTTATTTTTTGTCCAGACAAATTAAAGTCCTATTTTCAAGTGATGGATATTTGTCTCATATGCAAGTAATCTGACCAATAAATATTTCATGGCCATGAAAATTTACCTAGAGCCTTGAGCATGACCTGTTAGTACCATATAGTGAGTGACTAATTTTGCCCATCACTTAGCAAGGTACAGCATTGTTAGGCTGTAATGCATGCACTCCACAAGGCTTAGTTGCTTAAAAATCCCAGCTCAGTGTCCGTGACAGCTCACATCAAGTGCTGTTCACAGTATTGCTGTGAAAAGGTCCTTAGCAGCTACAGATTAGCACTGGTCAGCTGGATAGGCCACCTAAAACCTGCACTACATCCTTAGTGAAATAGTAGTAGCGATCCCTTTTTTAGCAAATTTTCTGATTTTTTTGCCATATTTTACATAGGAGCTGCTTTTCTGCTGATGAGGAAATTAGTGACTCGGTGGCTTAAAATGCAAGGAACTGTTTGGAAAAAATTTGATTTCTTTTGAATTGGATAAATACCTGCAATATGACTTGAGATTCTGCCTGAGTGTTTTCCTAGATGTAAGCTACATTTTCTTAGTTTCATGAACTGTTGACTTTCTGAGTAACTACACTATCTCAAGGAATACCCCAAAGACGGATAGGTAACAGAATGTTTCCTTGCTGCCTCTTCACTTCAACCTCTTGAATGCTTGTCTTGAACGAAGAAAAAAGAAAGAGAAGGAAATGTTTCATTAGAGTAAGTTAATTTTTTTAATCTAATTTTATCTGTAAACATCCCACCTGAAGATATTCTGCCAAGTGTGTGCCTAGTCAATGAAAAGTCTCTGCCTAGCTATGGAGTCACTAATAGAGAGAATGAGAGGATAGGAAGAATTTCAGATTAGAAAGGAACAGTGATTATTGGGAGGACATGAGAGAAAAGACACTGCTCTGGCTAATGCAATTTCACCACAAGTACTGTGAACATGACATTTGCTTAGAGGTATTAGCTGCATCTCTGTGCATGCTACTTCTATCTCCTTTTTATCTGTAGCATTTAGTCCCAGATCTCACTATTTTACTGAACAAGTAAATAAACATTTATAAGGATATTATAATATTTTCTATAACTGATAGAAAACATTATTTCAAGCTGTAAAAAGGCCACTGTTGGGGAAGATGAAACAGGAAAGCCTTACAAATATGATTGCCTGGCAAAAGATTTTGAGAATATAGAAACTATAAGTGAGATTGAAATGAAAGCAAGCTTTGAGATACCAAGCCTTAGTTACTGAACAACTGGAAAACAATGGTATGGCTGGCTGAAGGTAATCCCCTTTTGATGAAACAATACCCTCTGCTTGCAGACAGGTTCAAGGGTCAAAGCAGACCCTACTAGCTTGGTAGAAAGGGTCCAAAGAGTAGTTTTTAGGGTTTAAAATGTAACACAGTATGGCAATGTCATGATTCTTATAGGCGGTAGGTAAATGCTATAGGATTTGTATCTTGTACTAGATTGGTTAGTGAAAATTAGAATGTTCAGCACAGAAGAAGATTTACTGTATTGTAACGGGAACTCCTCTCTCTTACACTTACACTTACTCTCACTCTTGTCCTCTCTTGCTCTTGCGTCTCTCTCTCTCTTGCTCTTTCGGACCTGCTCCGAGCTGCGGCTCGGAGCTCCAAGCAGGGCCCCTGCAGCCACGCCCTTTGTAATAAACTGCATGTTCCAAGACCTGACTTCAGAGATCTCTCGTCTCCGTCCATCCTGACCACCCTACCAACCAATGCTCCGACAGCCACATAAAAGCTTAAGACAAAAAAGAAATACTTCTGGCTGAAGGGCCTTGTGACAGGCTGATGTACAGAAACCTGTGGGAGTCTTGTCCTTCAGTGTTGCTATCAGATTTCTGCTCCTCAGGAAAAAGAATCTGGGAACATTTTGAAGCTAATTTAGACAGTTTCTAGAGAGATGACAAAAACACATTATGGCCGTGGGCCAGGCAAGTATTGGAACACTCTTGGTTGTTGCTGTTGTGGGAGTCTACATGCAGCCTCCTGCCAGGAGCAGGGTGCCAATATCATGATGTGTGCTGGTCTGGGTGCCAGCAGAAGCTTACAATTCTACAGGAAAGATTCAGCTATGTTCAAAATCTTCATTCTTAGCTGTAGATGATTCACTAGAAGAAAAAATCAATTCAAGAATACTTATTCAGCCTTATCACAGTTGAAGTGCAGAAACCCATAACTTCCAATGGCATTCTTGAGGCCCCTAAATTGTACATGGGGAAGGTTAACAGACAACAGGTAGTATCTATCACAGCTGACACTTAAGGTAGCCAGTGAAAAGCAGTCTTCAAGTGGGCCAGTGGGAAACAATTCAGTCTTAGCAGAGTACTGGCCTGCCATTCTGGCAAGGAATCCCCCACTAGGCTCTTCCTTGCAGGGAACTTTGTGCTAAATAATATTGTTCCTACTGTTTCAGCCATCAGCTCAGTGGTTACAGCCCTTGCATAGATGTGAAAACCCAGAGTCAGTTCTTTCCTCTGCTAAGATATTATAAACACACACATTCCTCTTAAATGCTGTAGCCTCACAGTACAGCCTATCCCTTCCAATCTTTCTTGTTGAAATTATTTGATAATTCGGTATTCATTGAAAGAGAAAAATTTTATTAAACATATCTATATCCCAATGGAATGCAAAAAAAAAACCCCACAAACAAACAGAAAAAAAAAAAAAAAACCACCCTGCAAACCTGCAGCAGGGAACATTTTGTGAGAAAAGTTTAAGTATTTGGCATCTAAATTTCTGCCTCTTCAAAAGAAAAGAAACCAGTTTTACAGTCAGATTCCAGCATCTGATTAATCTCCCATCTCCCATAGCCCCTTTGTGTGCAAGGCTTCCTCATTTATGTGCTCTAAGAATGCCAATGTCTAGATAATTATGAGACATGAAAGAATGACAACTTAGTAAATCTCACCAGGGTAGTTATGAGAGAGATGTTTGTTTACTTCTAACCATGTTTGAAGGATCTTTATTCACTTAGGACTTTGAAGGAAAAAATATAGATATCTGCAAAATTTAGAATCTCCTAGGTTAGCTGGAAATCTGAGGACCAAAATTTTGAATACAGAAAGCTGTAGAACACAAATGAACAAAATATTTTGTATGTGCCCTTTAATTTTGCTTTTCATAACAATTTCTTGGGCTGATTCTCCAGTGTTACTCCTCTGGGGCCAGTACTGTTACACCAGCATGCTCTGCTGGTGGGGTAGGTCACAGATGCCCCAGCTGTGCTTTAGCACCAGACTTTTTGCAGCACCAGCCTCTTTTAAATATTCTCAGGTTTTGATCCCATACTACTAGTCAAATAAAATAATTCCTGAAGTTGCCTGTGAAAAAAAGTACAGTTACAGACCTAGGACTAAATTACAGAAATTAAATGTTCTCCATTCCAGATGAATTACTTCACCCTAAATATTTCACATGTATTTCTAAGTAACTGCTTGTTCCTTCCAGAGAACTGACTTCATTTTTCAGATGCAATAAATCCCATAGGTTAAATAATTCCAGCTGCTAAGTAATCCTTGTTTATCTGTTCTAACTGGGCATTGCATAATGCAGAGAAATAGCCAAAGTAATTCAGCCAAAGTAATTCAAAGTAATTCACATTTCCCTGTGGTAAGGACACCTATGCTAACTTGAGGACTCCTCTTCATGCTCTAAAGAACTGTTTTTACAGCAGTATGTCCAGGCCAATTGCTAGATCAATTCCATGGAAAGAAAGGTGTCATCTTGTGTTGTGGTTTTAATTACCTTACACTGCCACAGCACCTTTAGGCTTAATCTCTGTCAGTTGTGAGAAGTGGGAGAGGTTTAAATGAATCAGTTTGGAAGACTAGGTTACATGAGTCCAGGTCACTTTGCGGAGGTAATTATTTTAACTGTTGAAAAACAATCTATGTAAAAAAATGCTTGTAAAAAGATTCTTGATTTTGTGGGCTTTAAGAACTTGATTGCATTTAAAATTCTACTTTCTCAGTGATTTCTTATATTATACATAAATCTGAGCTGTGTTCCCTGAATAATCAGGAAGACATATTATGAAAACCTAAGCAAAGAATTCTGGCAAATGAAATACTGCCATGATAAGTTAATTCCCAAGTAACTCAATAAAGATCGCACAAATAATGTCCTATTTTTTTTCTCAAATGAATTTTTAAAATAAAACTTAGTAAAATAGTGAATGTATTTATTGATACAGAAATCAGGTCATGGATGAAATGGTGTTGTTACTGGAGTCAGAGGATGAATATAATCTGCCCAAACTGATCCTAGTGTTTCCCTTCATTTTCCCCTGCTTCTTGAAAAGTTGATCACCTCACCTACCCAAGTAGGCTCCAGGTATCTTCTTGTAAACTAAATCAATTTTCATGTTAAAATGATTAATTGAACACATATGAATAAAATCTCCAGTGATGATTGATCTACAATAAAATGCTGATTAATTCCTACTGATTGATAGTAACTGTGTGTAAAATGGTCAGCATTTGATAGACAAAAAGTGATTCAGTGCTTATCTCAGATGATGAGGAATGTCAGAAACTGAAATATCTTGCCCGAGGATTTTTTGCATCTCCAAACCCATCTCTGTTTTGCTTCATGCTTCAAGCTCCACAAGTTGCCTGAAACGGATAGTGTACAGGACTGTACAGTGTCATTGCTGTGAGTACTATTATGGTCTGCACTGGAGGTGTGAAGAAAATAATTTTCTTTACCCTTTCTTCCTTATTTTATACACATTTATGCTATTATGTTTTTTACTCCAGTTGGGTCATCTGTTAAAGGACAAAGAAAAAGAAGAGCAAATGGCTTAAATTCTTGATTTGTGTCTACCAACTGGACAGGCTTTAACAGCTAATGAGAGTTAACCTGTGAATTCAAAGCTTTTGTGAAGTTTTCTCCTTCAAAATAACTTGCGCTCAGCCCCTAATAGACTTGTACATGTAGAAGACCTTTCTCATCTCTTCTTTTTTACAGGAAAAAGCTATTTAGAGTACAGCATCCTCATGTACCAAAGAGGGCAGAAAAATAAAAAGAGGGAAAAAGGCTAAGAAAGATTCGGTTTCTACCAAAAAACTTCCTCTAAATCAAGAGGAACTTCTCATTTGCTGAACAGGAAAGGTCTAAGCACCCACTTCTAGCTCTGGGTCTCAAGGAAATAAGCAGTAATCCACACCAACCCAGACCAAGCTGTTTAAATACTCAGCATTATACCTCACCTGGAACCCCTAATACTGTTTGTCAAATATCCGTGGCATTCATTTCCTGTCAATATTATTGCTGGATAGGTGGGGAACCACAGCCTCCAAAAGTCATAGCTGCGAGCCAGGGTAGCACATTTGTCCTGTAAGGAGTCTGGTCTCATGACTAAGCACAACTACCTTTTGATGTCACTCCTACATTTGTTTCTACAGCAGTGCTGCCCTTCTATCCCACTTAATTATCTTTTAGATTTATTTTATAATGTCGTCTTGATAGCCATGGCAAAAATGCAAACATAAATTGTTGGATTTCACAGTTCAGGCTGGACTGTGAGGAGCCAGATATTTTGCCTAATGAGTTCATGCCCGGTACTTTAAGAGTCTGCTTTCCTTGAAGGAAGACATTCTTCTGTACCAGCTGGAATTATATTTTGACAAAATCAGACAGAAAAATGCGTGGTTTTACTTCAGCAATTACATCTATGCAGATCCCACGTGGTTTATTGTGTGACTTAGTTTTTCAGAGGTCTTTTTCCCCCCTTTGTTTGCACAGTACCTCCCACAGCAGTGCCCTGCTCTGGTGAGAGCTCCCAGGCATTCCAGAATCCTGGCAAAAAACTCCAGTCATATAAATTAATTTGCTGTTTGTTGAATATCAAATTAATTCCTATTTGGTAGCATATAGAAATGCATTCTTGGGCAGTTCTTTCTTACATTTCCTGTGTCTAGGATCACTTTTCTACTTAATTTTTATAGGTCTCCCAAAAACATGTTTCTAGCAAACATGCGGAGGATGTTGCTTTGTGATATCCTAACAGTTTAAGGAATTAATTAGAGGAAAAGAGTAATATGAAATTGAAGCCATTTTCAAAAGGGAAAGAGCAGGTTAAAATACTTGTTTCTTCTATAAAACTAAAAACTTCATGGCCACTATTGAAATAATAGAGAACAACTTAACATTTTACAGACTGATTTTTACAGCAACACAGGACATAGGAAAGAGAATATAGGAAAGTGCTTTGGTACAAGCCTGGTTGCTTTGCACCCGGTTTTGCTCTGGAGAGCACTCAAAGGAGCCAGAAGAGCAACATGGCTTGCCAAGATCAGCGAGAGTTATTATTTAGAGAGTACGTGATCTACCAGGAGTTGGTGACTGGGGGAGTTAGGGGAGGAAATTACGTGTTTAGATGTGGGAAAGACTAGCAGAGATATGAGAAATGCGAGCTCTGTTGTGGAATCCAAGAAAGGAAATGAAACAGTTGGCAGACGAAAGGAGGGTGAGTGATGGTCACTACTGCAAAGCTGACCCAGAGCAGACATTATTCACAGCAAGGTTAAAAGTGAAGATGATCAGATTTTAATGCATTTTCTCAGAGGAAATTTCAGAAGTTCATTTTTATTTTTTTCCTTTTATTTTGCAAATATAAAAATGTTTTCTATGATGCAAACTTTATTGCCTAGCTTCCTTTTAACTTTTGTTCTCTGCTTATTCCAGTATCATATTTACATTGGATGACATGTGTGAGTTATGTAGGATGTTTGAAAGTCGAAAAAAGGGTAGCTTATCTTTCAAAAATGACATTTTATTTTTCACAAGGGCATTTCAGTGGAAATTTCCTTCAGGTTTCTTGAAAGTATTTGAACAAATAGAAGTTAAATAAAATCTAAACTGGGAATCCTATATGAAGATTAGCCAGGTGAGTGTCTATTACCACTGTCAAGTTAAAGAGACTGGGAGTTATGTTAAATAGAGATAAATGTTTTTCAGCATTAAATGAGGTTGAATGAGGCAGAAGTAAGCTATCAGGCAGCCTCTGAAAATTAGCAGAACACCTGCAGAGCTCAGACAGAAGCTCTGTACCTGCACCTGTCAGCAAAGCCTTGGTAGCAAACTCTCCTCTGGGCATCACTTACCTTTCAGATCCGTAATCTATTTCCATAACCCACCAGCAGGGAAAGCTACTCGCCTGCTTCAACACCTGAAAACTGGAGAATTTCACCAGTGACCCAAGACAGAGGTGACGGAAGTCCATGCTTAGCTTTACCTTTAAAAGAAAAAAAGAAAGAAACAAGAACTCTAAACTCTTCAACTCGCAGCTGTTGTCACTGGTTCTGATCATGGTTTTGTCCTTTTGGGACACAGTGTCCATACGCTCTCGGTTTGTAGGGTAAGTGGTGACCTACTGGATACTTTACCCCCAAACTGCTGAGAAGGCTGGCCCATGGGGTTGAGCACTGTGACTTGCCTTCTGGACTAGAGGGTGCTGCACTACACACCTTGGAAGAGCCCAAGCTCCCATATGTGTGAGTAGAACCTACGGCATCACTCCTGAACTCATTTACAAGGGTTTGTTGGAGCACAGGATAATTGTTGTTCCCTTGGATTTAAAAGTGGAGGATTGTGAGAAAACGCCAGTGGTGCAGTCAAACAGGACTAAAAAGTGCAATGAAAAAAGCAATTTCAGATGCTAATTTTGTTTTAGTAAAGGGATTATATCCCAGAAGGCAGACTTTCAGATGCACAGGAAGCATGAACAAAACACTGCAAATAAAATTATAAGCAATTCTTATAAGCTTATAAGATAAGGAAAATCTGTGAAGAAATGCATTTCCAGACTTTTGGGTAAGAAAAAGTAGGACATCTTAAAAGCACTCAAATTTCTAGAAGGCTTTGAATTCCAACCCTTTTGTAAATTAAGGCTATTTATTGTACAGCATATTTCAAAATCAGGTACAATTATTCTTTAACCTTAACCTGTTTGGATGTTGCAGCAAACTGACCAAAAGCAGAATTTTTAAGCAAACAATTTTACTACATAGTTATGGATGAAATACATATCTCTCCATATTCCTAAATGTTTCATCAAGATAAGCCGGAGCTTATCAGTAGTACTTTTAATTTGTTCTTGAAAGGACAGACTAGAGATTAAGAGATTTCTTCCTGTTGCATAAATTCAACCCTTAACAGGGTTGAACCCTTAACAGCCTCCTGCTGGGAAATGGTAGGTCAATAATAGATTGAGAAGCCTTAGTAGTTTCAAAATAAATTTTGAAAAAAACTTAATTAAGAGAGTGATATGACACATTTGGCTGTAATATCTGGGATCCAGAGCATGGGTTATATTCTGCACTTGAGTTTTGACTGTCAGATGTAGTGGTGTCATTGCTGCTCCCCTCATGGGAGGAAAATGTTTTAGGTTTTCGGAAAAGGGATCAGAGTCAGACAAGAATCATCATTTAAACTGGCAATAAGGGAGGTGCCCCTTTCCAGAATAAAAAGTTCATTGTTGAAGGGAAATACTGCTGCTACAAAATGCAGCTCTTTTGGGGGCTGCAAGTGCTGAACTTGCTCCCTTTGTGTCAGAAAGCAGCAGGCAAAGAATTGGCAGTGTTGTTAAGATGATTCATTATTTCTCCAGCTCTGGTTCCCCTCTGGCATGTCCTGGTCATTCTTCTCCCTCATGTGATTCTTCCCACAAATAAAACTTCTAAATACATGTCAGAGGATCTATAGCCACAATGCCAGCGCAGCTTTTGTTTGGCAGCTGCTAGGAGTCTTCTCTGTTACAAACTTGGGCCAGTAAGGAACTACCAGTTCTTGCAGTCCAGTTCATACTAACTTAGGTATGAGAGAGCTGGACTGCATGAGCATTTTACACCAGCATTTTATAACATGAACTACATGCTCAGTCCCACCAGGTATTTGGAAAGGATCCTTCTGATGACTTAAGATGTTTAAGTTTGTTTTGGCTGTTGAAATTCTCATAGGTACAGAACAAAAAATTTGTGAACAGAGACCAACTGGTTCCCTGGCAAAAGCACTATGAAAAGAAGAACAGCCTTTCTGTAAAGGAAAAAAATGTAAAGCTGGAGTAATTCTGTCATCTAAAAAATCCACGACAAGGGGTGGCCAGGAAGTTTCATTCACCTTCTCAGATGCAGTTACACCAGCTAGGGGTATTATAGATCTGTTGAAGGACAAACCTGGATGGTACATAGAGAACACAGAATAACAATGCATTAACTCCACACCATGGTGCAAGTGCATTAAAAATTTAAAAAATCTTTCAAGACATAAAGAATATTTGCTCAAACCCAGTGATGTATCCTGGTACTTACTATCTGTGTCAGGAGTTGCCTTGGCAGATTTTCTGCACCTCATGGTGAGTCAATACCTGGAGGGGTTTGGAAGAAGGGAGTAACTTGTGCGTCAGGAGCTGATCAAGTGTTTGATGGTTGGGAGGAAATACAGAGCTGGCAATCTCACAGAGTTGTTTTAGACTCTCTTCCCTGTGCCTGTGATGTTTATGTGCTTAAGCTTAGCAGTGATCAGTCAGCACCTGAAAATGCATCAATAAAATTGAACCTATTCTTCCTTCCAACCTCAAAAGTTAGTATTTCATTCTTCACATAGTATTCTCCAGGCCCACAGGTCTGTGGGCTTTCTCTGCTTAGCAGATGACTGACAGTTCATATTATTTTCTCTACACATATATTTTCATGTCATTTCAGCTGTAGAAAAGACACTATCTAGTGCAAACATAGAGGGTTATACTATTAATTTGAAAGATTGTAATATATAGATTTACACCTGTACAACAGTGGGATAAAAAATTTTCAAGAATCCAATCAAACCATAGCAGAAAACCAAGTCTAAGTGTTATCTAGAAGATCAAATGTTTTATTTTAATTATAGTGGGAGCAGAAAGAAAATGAGAAGCTCGGAGGTGTTCCACTGGGTGCCTGTTATTCATGTGAGCAACTTTTTATATTAGTGATTTGAGCAGAAAACAGGAAGGATACATAAATGACTTTTCTGTTTGTTATTGAAGGAAAGTAATTTTAATGGGCCAAGCCTGTACTGTGCTTCTTTCTAGGCCCAGACATTATCACAGAATCATGTAATAGTTTGGGTTGGAATGGACTTCTAAAGGTCGTCTTGTCCAACTCTCTTGCAATGATGTCAAGGACATCTTCAGCTAGATGAAGTTTCTCTGGACAACTAGATCAACCTGACCTTGAACACTTCCAGGGAAGAGGCATCCACTACTTCTCTGGGCAATATGTTCCAGTGTCTCATCACTCTCATTGTGAAGATTTTCTTCCTTAGAGCTAGCCTAAACTTACCATATTTTAGCTTAAACCCATTATGTTATTGCAACAGGCCCTGCTAAAAAAAGCCTTTGTGGCAGCCAGAGGCCCTGCAAGGCCTCCCTGGCGGTCACTTGCCTAAGATAAGAAATGCCTAGTCATGATGACTGGACCAAAGCAGCCCCTCTTCCACCCTCGGACCCTCGTTATCTCTCTGTAAGACTATAGGTCATATTCACCTTGATCCTTACTATTGGACCATTTCCAAAACCTCTGTACCCTATATAAACCCCCCTTTCTGCCTGGTTCAGCAGAAGAGCTGTCACTGAGACCCTTCACAGGAGCTGCCAATAAAGACACCGCTGTAGAACCTCATACAGCCTTCTCCTGTCTCTCTCCCTATGCGTCTGCTGTGGCACTTAGCAAGCAAAGAGCTGAAATCACTAAAGAGCTGAATTCACCAAAGAGCTGATCTCACCTAAGAGCTGAGCTGCTTGCTAAGATTGCCTGTGGCTGGGAGCTAGCCTGAGGAACCTGGACAGGTTGTGCTTATCAGCCCAGTGCTATCTGGGACACCTATGGCAGCCAGGGTCAGATGGACACCGGGAACCCCAGGCCATAAGATTTCTCCATCTCTCCTATAAGCCCCCTTTAAGTATTGAAATGCTGCAGTAAGGTCTCCCCAGAACCTTCCCTTTTCCAGGCTGAACAACTACAACTCTCTCAGTCTTTCCCTCTGACCACTTTTGTGACCCTTCCCCAGACTTGCTCCAACAGATTCATATCTTTCCTGTGGTGATGACCACAGAGCTGGACACAGTACTTCACATGGGGTCTTATCAGGAGAAAGAAGAGGGGTGGAATCCCTTCCCCTGACCTGTTGGACTTCAGAAGCAAGTTTTCTGTTTTGCTTTTCTGGGGCATTTGTGTGGGTCTCGCTGTTTACTGCTAACACTAATAGGATGTTATAAATCTGGTGTCACCACCTCCTCAGGGGTGCTGAACAGCTCTGGGACAAAGCCTGAAAATACTGCTGTTCTTGGAATGACACTCCTTGACCACTGTGCCAGACATGCAAATAGGGATCAAACAGTTAGTCCATTGCTAACTGTGTTGTATTTGCATTTCACACTGCAGCTGGCTTAAGGGAGCAGAATCTGAAAATATTATAACTTCTCAAGCTGGTACCAGCATACAAATCTTTAGAAATAGTCTATAGATAAGAAGGTATTATAGGTTAAAGATGGAGAGGAGACTCACCTCGAGAGCAGCGTTAAGCTACTGTTGGCTGTGGGCCTGAGAATGACAAAGCACATAGTTCACAAGGATATGCACTTCAACAGCCAGTTGCCTACAGAACATACACTTCCTGACAGGAGGAGATGCCAGACATGTTGAAGAAGAAGCTTGACTTAGTTACCCTACAGACCTTTTTCCTGAACATCTATATTTGTTAAAGAATGGAATGATACTAAATTTTGCTTCCCATCAGGATCCAGTTCTTGGCCTGTTTACAATCCTGTGTGCTAGGGTCCAGCTTGGACTGTATTTGCATCCAAACAAAGCAGGTTTCTGATGGAAATACAGATAGATTCTTGCACTTATTCATCAAGTAGTTATCCAAACATCCAAATGCTTCCCTGGAATATTGCAGCACTTATCTGTGGGAGCTTTCTCTTCAGCTGTCAGTCTACAAACTGCAATCCATAGGAAATTTTTGCTGATATTTTATCTCAGGGATGTTTTCTTGGGAGAATTATTAGATAATGTGATTTGCGGTAGATCTGGCAGTGCTGAGTTAACAGTGGAATTACTGACCTTAAAGATCTTTTCCAACCTAAATTATACTATGATTCTGGTAGGTCAGCCCAGATCTCTCCTCCGCCTTTTCAGCTTTTCAAAATGGTTATGTATATTCCCTAGTGGAATATGTTCTGTAGTGATGGACACATATTATTTAATAAATAAAAGATAAATAAAGAAAAAAACCCTATCTTTTGTGGTTCCTCACAACAGAAAAGAGTATGGTAATTTTAATTCAGTTTTATTCCCAAGTTGCTGAAGAATTATTGTATTTTCCTCTAATTCACAAGGAACTGGAAGCACACAGAAAGGTTAAGTGCACAATTTGACTGACTTCCTTATCTGCCATCCTGGATCTGGTGACTTGCAGCCCTGGTGCTCTGTCCCTGGAGGTGATCTGAATGCATGCTGGTCATCAGAGTCACGCAGGTTCAGTGTGTAACACTTCTTGAATAATGGGTTGAGAAATGAGCCAGAGCTGGTTGCATAAACCTTGTCATAGTTCATGCAGACAACTGCCAGTCTCTGCACTGTTTGCTGTTGTTCGTCATTTGTGTTTTCTGTCACCCAGATAAGACATCACCAAAAATAAATACCTGAAGAGAAAAAATGATGGGTCTGCAAAGATTTCTGTGTTTTTGCTCTTTGCAAAGATTGCTGTGCTTTTTCTCTCCATGTATATATATTGTGTTATTCTTTCCCAAGAGCTAAAAGAAAAGAATAAAAACCACATATTAATTCTCCCTTTAAACATCCAATAAGAAAAATATCGCTTGGTACTCTTAGTCCAAAGAGTACAGTCCAAAGAGTCCAAAGAGTCCAAAGAGTCAGTTTTTTAAGATAAAGGTTAAGTTTTGGTTTGAAGAGAGGGTTTAAAAATCCAGGATCTGTAACATTTATCCTGTGTCTTTTGAATAATATTTTCACTGCTTTAGCAATGGTCTTCTATGTACTGGGAAAGGTGTTCAGAGAAATCAGGCTGCTCTATGCAGTGCTCATTGCTAACAAAAATGGTCTGGTTTTCTCAGATATCAGCCCTCTGAAGTCAGAGCTCTGTGACTGAGCCTGTATTTATGTGGATATCTACATCTAGATTTTGGAATGCATTTTTAGCAGCCAAGTGTTAAAGTTTTGGAAATGTAAACATTGCTGCTGGCAAGAGGTAGAGATGAAAACATCCAAGTTTTATCGGAGTTATAAGTGAGATGTAATAGAAAGACTGACCTCACTATTTAATGAAAAACCATGTGGTAAGGGACTGCCTAGACCTTGTAGCAATGCAGATAGTGTGACAGGGAAAAGTCCTATCTGCAGGAAGGTCAAGAGTCATAGAAATGCAACATTTCTCCTTTGCTGAATTTTCCCCAGCTGTTACCTGTCCATGAAAGAATATGAACCAGAAGTAGAAGCAACACAGAACTGTGATTTTTTCTCTGTCCTGATTTGTCTTTGTTAATAATGTTGGCCAGTCACTGACCCAAAGCTACCCTGCATATTTCCTGAGAATTACAGAGCTGCTGCTCTGGATGTGGATATTGGATCAAGTTCCTGCCAAAAAGTCCTTGACTGGATTTCAGCTACAGCATGTGGACTGCTGATGGCTCCCCTCATCCCGGTGTCTCAGGGAAGACCCTAACCTTATCCCTAACCACAGCCCAAATTCACTCATATTGTGAATCTTTTTCACTCATAACATCCTCCAGGAAAAGCTGAATGACCCCAGAAGTACTACCATCACTCTACCCCGTTCAGTGGCACTGCAGCATCAGTCCTGTTTTGTCAAGCCAGCTCCTTCAAGCATTACCATAGGGATTATTATGCTGTGTATGGCTCTGAAAGTGAAGGATACGTGCTTTCCTCAGATAAAGAGCAAAACAAAGCTTGAGACAGGATGTGGCTCCTTCCTGACCATGAAAATTCAATGAAATTGCTAGAAAAGAGGAAATGAAATAGCAAAATACTGTCAGTTTAGGATAGAATTTCAAAAGTGATGTGGATCATGGGATCAGTGAGATTTCGGAACAGCTACCTAGAAAAAAAATGAAGCAAAAAGTCCTTATTTTAGGAGGGATTTTAGCCTTTTTTTAATAAAAGAGATTTTAAGATGTGGTTTACTGAGCAGCCAGAGTCTCAGTCACTTCCAGTCAGATGTGCTGTGTTGGGAGATTTCTCTTCCCTCCCAATCTCCACTTTTATGTGACCATTTTTCAGATGAAAATTTGCCTGGTGGTCCAATAAAGCTTTTTTTCATGTGCACAAATGGCACATTCTCCAGACAGCCAAGGCTGTCATGGACCTGATCACTGTATATGTGTCATGCTGCTGCTCTCTTGCACAGCTTTAGCCCCTCTTGGAGGAGCTCAATTAAATATAAATCTGCTGACAAGGCTCAACTATTATTTTCTTCTTGCATCTCAGGTACCTCTTTTAACTAGGTCAAAGTAAAACCATTGCCCTCTATATTTGGTACATGTTAGGAATATTTACCTAGCAGAAATCATAACCCTTTAATGTTTTCTAAAGGACATACTGATTCACCTAACCTTGAGGTCAGTCTCATTTCTGTGTAGATGAACTGTGCGACACTTGTACGTTTTGATAGCAGTGTTTGAGGAACAAAAAGGAAATGCTCTCATGTGCAAAAACCACCCTTGGGACTGTCCCTAAGTTCAACACATGCAAAGCAGAGCTATAGAGGTGCCAGGTCATTTTTGATGTAGGACAGACAAGGGCAATTTCTCTGAGCAGATTCAGAAGCCCTAGCAGGCTCACCTCTGTCCAGACCATTTCCAATGGGCGTTGGTCTGTTTGAGTATTGCCAACTCAAGTCTGAGAGATTCTCTATGAAACATCTATTTCCATTTCAAAGTTAAGCAACCACAGGCAGAGGCAACCCATCAAAGCTGGCCTTGCAAGCGCAGTCTGTGGGAACTTGCTCATACAACAAAGGTCACTGCTGGGAGGTGTGAAAGCAAACTTTCTGTAGGAAAAGGCAGATGGTTTTCTTCTTCAGGACTTTGCAGCTGCAAATTCTACAACCTATTCTGCAAATTATACTACCCAAACATATTTATCATTTGCGAGTTTGTTCTAAAATCCAACACGTGTTTTCTCTGCCTCTATTTAAACTGAATTTTTGTCTTGCTCTACCCCCATAGGCTGCCTAGATATTCACCATATTTTTGTATTGTTCAGTAATGTGGTAATTTGTATATCTCTTTTCTATACCAAATTATTATATTTTTCGCATTTTTAGGTTTATATTTTCTAAATTTCAAATAATTTCTACAGCTATTTATATGTAATTTCTTTTAGTCTTTAGGGGTGCTAAATCTAAGCTGCCTAAGGTGTAATTCTCTAGATTTCTTCCACTTTTTAAAAAAGTTCTTCTCTTTATAGTATTTCTCCTTCTCAGTGTTCTATGGGACTTCACTATTTTTTGCTAAATGCATTTTTTGGTTAAAAATCATAATTATTCAAACACATACGGTTTGGCCAGGTCTGTAAGAAATCAAGGATATGTTCATCTTGTGCTTTCAGTCTGAATATATCCCACTCACCTAAACAGTCTTTAATCTGATCTTTCCCCTCTCCTGGTGTGGACTTTCCTCCTCAATGTTCCTCAACTGTTTAAATAACAAAATTTTTGTGAAAGTGACATCTAATAGGTTCTAAGCAGTTTAAACCTCTTCCTGATGAATATTTTCTCTCCCTTTCACATAAAATATGAAAATATAGCAGGTTATTTAATTTTTTAATGCATTTGGCCAACATTGTTTTTACTTGATGCCCTTCTGCAGTTTTCACTTTGAAATAAATTTCACCCCCTTCATGTGGTAATCAACTATAGATATTTATAGTTACTAGCACAGTTTTCCCTTTTTATTTCTCTTGGTTTTTCTGGTTTTCCAGGTATGCCTTATCCAGTCCTTATCAATTCCCCACTATGGCATTTTCCTAGTTTTATTCCACAGAAGGAGAGACTTATTTTGTCTCCTTGATATTGCTTCATATAGGAATTAGCATTTCTCCTGAAATATTTTTACCCTTTGGTATTTTTCTGCATAAGCACCTTGCCTCCCAGTCTGCAGCTTGCTACATTGGCCCTTCTGAAGCACAGTGCTAATAACCATAATCTACTCAGATACAGTCCTTTCTCTTACAACCATGAGCTCTATCAGGACAAGATCATTTTCACTCAGACTGTTTTTTGTGATTTTTTTTTAAAAATCCTTGTTAAACACAATAAAAAACAAGTCAATCAGGGACAATTAGAGCCTCTGAATTCTAGGACAGTGAGTTGTGCCTCAGGGAGGAGGAAATGTGCCAAGAATAACAGCAGAAGTTCAGTTTACAGCTGTCAGCATTACAAAGCAAATATGCTGACTATATAGAGGAATAGCTATTACAGGAATTCCACTCTCAGAACAGCTAAGAAATTCAGGACACTTGTGCTGATGAAGCAAAGGGGTGGCACACTGGGTACAACAGCAGCAGTTTTACTGGCAACACCATCTCTTGCAGAATTGACTTTCCTGTCCTGGATGAAAACCCAGCTCCCATGGGCAAAGCCAGGCAGTTTTCCCACTGGATAGTGCTCTGTTCAGTCACCCTTTCTCTTCTTCTTCCAGTACCCCTTCCTGTCCTTCAACACTCTTCTAGGAGGAGTTGCTAATTTTCCTGCTGTTTAAATGCACAGGGTGCTGGCAGTCCAACCTGGGGAGAGGAAGCCATAGAATGGCCAGGCTGGCCCTTACAGATAATCCTGTTCCAACCCCTGTCCATGGGCAGGGACACCTTTCACTAGACCAGGCTGCTCAAAGCCCCATCCAACCTGGCCTTGAATGTTGCCAGAGATGGTGTATCCACAACTTCTTTGGGCAGCCTGTTCTGGTGCTTCACCATCCTCACAGTAAAGCATTTCTTCCATAAATCTAATCTAAACCTATTCTCTTTCAGTCTGAAGCTGTTTCCCCTTGCCCTGTCACTACCTACTCTTGTATAAGTAGACTCTCTCCGTCTTTCTTGTAGAGTCCTTTAAGGTACTGAAAGGCTGCAATTAAATCATCTTCATCAGACACATTTTTTTCCTCTAGTAAACACTCATCTGTTACTGCAAGAAATGCCCTTCACGTGAATAAATTGTGTCACCCTCCACCAGCAATTGCAGAGATATAAGGAAATTCAGGGAGCGTTGAAAGCAGCAAATATTTAAATTTGAAATAAACAGTAACAACGGTTTGACATCTTTCTTTTTCCTCAGATGTCTCCTTTCTAATCTTCTTCCCTCCCCACCATCATACCTTACTTGTTGCTCATGGAATCATTTCATGGCTGCAGGTAGCAGGGCAGTTCTCTGGTAACACAGCATGAACTCTCCTATTCCAGTTTTTACATAGTTAAATTGTGTTGTACCTAACTACAGCCAACAGCATTGAAAAACTATAAAACTATGCTGCTGTCCCAGGAGGTTATATAGAAATAAAAAATAGGAGGTAAAAACTTTAGATCTTGGACAGTTTTTTGTTTTTTTAAACAAAGAAATGTCACTTTAAAACAATTTTTAAAGTGACATTTATAAATTTAAAATGTCACTTCTCCAGCACTGGCAACAGGACCAGGTACAGATGATTAGAAAGCCAAAGAAAACTGCTGAAAACATGTGAGCTTCCTATCTAGTGGGGGCTGGGGGGCAGATTCATGAGGTCCATAGCACTGAGGCAGATCCTTTCCACCCGCCCACAGTCTGAAGGACCTGAAAGCCTTGCATTTATCTCTATTTTGTTTTACTGGCAACTGATATTGGATGATTTTTCATTCTTTCTGCAGCTACAAAAGCCTATAATTTAGCTTTCTTAGCTCTTTTCTAGAAAGAAAGAAGGTAGATGGAAACCTGCCATACTTTGTTGAGGTAGAGAGGTATCCACACATATGGTGTTTTATTTAGTTGAATAAATAATTTGTATAAGCTTGTATGTGTGTATACCTAAGATGTATTTAATGAAGTGGTTGCTGCTGCTATTTGTCCAGCTAAATATATTTTATATTTTGGCATAAGAAATTATTTTATGCACATTACAGTCTCCAGCTTCAAACCTCTTAAAATAAGCATCCTCACATTTAGAAGAAGAATAAGGATGTCTGTGAATACAATATTGGCATAGACCTTAGAGAAAGTTGAAAATATTTATAAGGAAAAGGGACAGCTGCTTTAAACTGGAAAGGTGAAAATCAGTTCTTTTTCATGTGATTACCTTTAGGCAATAGTTTCTGTGTGTCTGCATTGCCTCTGCACTAGACTATAGATCTTAACACTCACTGTTAGATGCCAACTGAGTCTTGGGCATTGCTTACAATTCTGATGTACAGCAAAATTTTCATACCACAGAGATATATGGGTGTGAAGGAAAGTAATTTTCAACCATGGTAAAGTTAAAAATTAAAAAAAAAAAAGAAAGAAAAAAGAGAAAATGTTCAAAATGCTCATATTGAATATTTATCTTTAATCAGTAAACACAAAACATACCCTGACACAGAGCAGAAAGAAACATGCCACTAAAGTAAGCTCTTTCCTGGCTATTGTAACTGCATACACTCTAGTTTTATCCAGATGACAAGTTGAAGGCCTTACTGGCTTACAGATGGATAACAGTGTGACTCAAGAGCAAAAAATTAATAAACTTTGTCAAGTTTCAAGATCAAAATGGTGAATTTTAAAATGAGGTGTCTGTCTGCATCTCACTGAACCTTGGAGATATCTGGGCACCTGAAGCTCATCTTCTCAAGGGTGCTTACAGCAGGCTCCTGTCTCTCAAAGGACATTTGTATTGGTGGCATTTTCAGAACAACTTTGTAGGCAGAGGTTGACCAGCTTGTAAGCCATAATGTGATGGGCAAGCCTGTTCCTTTTCACTGTCTGATATTCCCATCACAGAAGCACTGTTATTTCCAGGGTCAATATTTGCAGAGAGTCTCTTACATTTTACCAAATCCCTTGCTTTTTCCCCATCTTCAGCGTGCTTCATATGAATTTTTTGAGTTTTTTTCACATCCTCTACTGAGTACTTTTTTTCTAGTTTTACAAATGCAAATTTTTGGCAATGATAATTGACACCTGAAAATATATTTTCCTTTGACTATATAACATCCATTGAACATTGGGGAAAAATAAGTAAATAATCATGTATTTTAGCTGACTACAGGAATTTGTGCAAAGCACAGATAAGGTTATTTATATATGTGTTTGGCAGGACAAAGAATTCCTATTTTTGAAGCATGAGAGAGATGGGAAAAAATGCTACTCCCTTCACTTTATGAATTATGTAGCAGTCACCTGTCGTCTGCCACTTCTCCCCACCACTGGGCAGAGAGCAAAGAACTTGAATTTAGGTCTTTCAAGGCCTAAAGATTTGATCCAGGATGCCTCATTCCTGCAGGTTATGGCTGAGCTTTGATCCCAGGAGACTGATTCAGTCATGTCAAGGGAGGGAAAAGACAGTGCAGAAAGCAACTGTTATTACTGTGTGTCAAAAATTGAAAAGTCTGCTATGTTAGTGTATGTAAAGGAGAATGTGAGATGACATGCCCTGTCATCAGCACAGGTCCCTCACTCACTCACTTATGTGACAGCCTGCGATAGGAGAAAGTTGGCATCAGAGATATGAACTCAGCCCACAGAAACAGCAGACTTGAGACCATGTGTCCAAAAATTTCTTGATGAGCAGCTGAGTCTAGACTCCATATTCGAGATTTATTTTGATCTTCTCATGTCTAGCTGATGATTGCAGTAACTTGCATACTTCTGCAATTAAATGAGTCCTGGAAGTTGTTTTTGTTTAAAAGACATTACTTTAAAAACATATTATTTTTATTGATTCTTCATTTTGTAAGCCCCTTTGAGTCTATCACAAAGCAAGTGCCATTTTTCCTCCCAACTTCACACACAAAGGAAAGGAAGTTTTCCTCCTTTTTTTTTTTTTTTTTTTTATTTTTTTTAAATAGCAGAATAAACACTGAGAAAATCACCCACATAAAGTTTTATAACAAATCTGCCATTTTCCCCAAGTAAATTGCAAGTTTTCCTCAGTCTGCAGAATTCGTAAATATACTCACAGCAAAGTTGAGAAGTTCAATTAATGACCTACCCAAAAAAACTTCACCTTGGCAGAAACAGCTATTGTGGGGTCTTTTTACTTCTTGAGGAATCAGTGCAGGTAGTCATGGTTTACCTGTTTTACAGTGTATTGTTTTGCTCAGGATATTGGAGACTCTTCTGGCACTCCCACAGTCTGTGCGATATTTTCAGCTTCTGAAATAGTCCTCAAACCCTTGAGACAGCCCCTTCTCTGTCCCTCCCTCCCTCCCTCCCTCCCTCCCTCCCTCATTTTTTTCTGATACCATAGCCTAACCCATCCTCTGTGTTTGCACAGGGCTTTTCACTACCAGCCTGAGGCAAGTTGAAAGCAGCAGAGGAAGGAAGGGAGCAGATCAGGAAGCCACCAAGCCAATTTTCCATGAAACAAATGAGCAGGGTCCGGTAACTTTTCTTTGAGGTAAGGAAAACTGAGAAATGAAAGTCTCTCATAGCCTTCTGTAGGTCACTCATTAATTCACAGCTCACTGCACCTTTCAGACTGCCCAATACTGATTTTTGCTAGCAGGGCTCCATTCAAGCTGTTGATATCTACTGCCTTGTTCCAGTAATACCTCAAGAGACAGGCTTAAATTTTATAAATTAATTGTCCTATGTAAAGTCAGATGTCAATCTACAGTAGCATTGCTCTAAACAGTGTGATAGTGTTATTTTTCAGGAAAAGGAAAATATAAGCAGCATTGCTTTGTTTAAAATAAAATGCATCCATTTCCATTTAGAATTCATGCAGAATTTAAGAGTTGAACCATTTCATATGCAAATTAATTTTTCCTTAATAAAACATTTTTTCTCGACTTTAGAATAGAGTTGCACTTTTGTTTTTTGCAGGTACCAAGAAAATAACAGAACAAAGATATCACTCTTCAAGTTAATTTCTGTCATGCTTGGAATTTTGCACTCTGAAGGTAAAAAAACCAAGATTTTAGTGAGAAATTGATGCTGAATGTCAAAATCTAAATAAGATTTCTTTTTCAGGATGGACACAAAGGTGCTTTGTGGAACTCCTAGGCAGGTGAAAAGTCAGTGCTTGGCAGTTCCATGTCAGATAATGTATGTATACAAATAGGCATGAATCATCCCCCTTTCCTAGAGAGGTTAAATGACTTCGTAAATCCGGAATGCTGGTTGAAAGGTTAAACTTTTCATTACCATGCCTCATGTGCAATTATGTACAGACTCATGGACAATCATCATCATGAAAAGAAAGTAATTTTAAGAAAATCTATATAAAATACTGGTTTTCTCTGACAAACAAAAGCTATTCTTCCCTAGAAGCTCTGGAACACTTTCTTTGAAAAACAGGTTAGTTTATTCTCTCATCCTAAATAATATTGGCTAAAAACTAGTCTGAAATGTCTTTCCTACTGTCTCTTCCATGCCAGAAATATTTAACTGTGGATTATACATCCTCTGGAGTTTAGCAGTTCATTCATTATAGAAACAATCCAGGCTCTTGCATCTCTAAGAGCAAAACCTAATTTCTTTCTGTCAATCCAGGCACAAACCCCAGATTTGACTCTTTAGTTTTTGCACCTAGTGACAAAGACTAAGAAGTTCATGGCCCTTCTCTACCCTGGGTGCTCTTATTTCTTCCCAGGTGCTTTGTTACTGCTGCCGCACCACATGCGCCCTTCACCTTCACTGCTGCTTGGTGCTGGAAACCAAGTTAGGAATTAGAACCATTTTCAAAAAAAAAAAAACATAATATTATGAACTTAACCCAGATCAATCCTCAATCTGTTTTCCATAAGATGCCTGTGAAAAAAAAAAAAAAAAAAAAAAAAAGCAGAAAGCAGAATTATCAGAATTATAAAGGCCATATCCTACAGCAGAAGGGCAGGAATGAGGTGCTAATACGGATATAAATCTTGAAAGTCACTGAGAAACTGAATGCCTGAGTGTTGGGTTGTCCCTGGCAGAAGGTGGAAGGACACATCAGAGAATGAAGGCAAAAGAAATTTATGTTTTTAGAAGTATGCTCCCAGATTAATGAACCAGATTTGTTAAATGCTATCTTTTCTTCATCTTTAGTGAAGTCTGGGAACTATTATTGACACCTGACTTGTTAAAAGAAAGCAGTCATTATACAGAAAGATATACAGGTCAAAGTGTAGCATTCTGAAAGTAATAGCATGATGCCATTTGTATCCCAGGGGCTACAAATGGAATAATTTTCATGCTAATCTTTGCAGTCATACTCACAGTGCTCACAAAAGGGAAAAGTTTTCCTCCCATCCCTTGAGTACAAGGATGATCATCCACTGTACAACAAGGTTCGGAGTTTCATAATAGTTTCACTATATAAATTGACTTGGTCATCTGCTCAGCTGTCTATATTCAGGAGAAGTCTTGAGTTTGATTCAGGAGGCATAGCAAAGAGTGATGTCTGAACAGACTCACTGTTGGGAGGTGAAAATCTTTGTAAGGAGTGAGGGAAATCAGACCTCATATGTATTACAGAAATGCTCAGCATATGCAATGGACTAAGCAGAAGAAATACTCCAAGTACAGCCTTGTGTGAGTCATTATATTTTACCAGGTGACTGATCCAGCATATTCCCAAGGCTTGTCTCTGCCTCTGATATGTGCTATTTGTGATTAGATATGGCATCACTGAAATGGAGAGTTGCTGGATTCTTGTTCTCTTCCCTCTGACATCAATGCACACCAGGAGCCAAGCGAGTCAGAGATGAGTGAGGGTATTAGCTCGAATTCCCAGGCTTTCATACCACTAGTCTGTATTGAACCGTTAGAGCAAAATAGACAATTTTCAAGCTTTGTCCCCAGGATGATTTCCTTAGCTGCCCTCCTACGTCTCAAAGAAGTAGTAGTACCCAACATAGATTCAAGCAGGAAAAGGAAGGTTTAAGAAGCCACTGAATGCTCTGTGCAGAGATCACTGGCTGGATGGATATAGGAAATCCATTGGTTTTTTTCTAGCTGCAGTCAGTAAGTTTTCACACTGAAGATGAATCACTAGGAGCAACTGATAGGCATAGTAAAACTGGAGGTTGTTAGTCTGCTGATGAGCAGGGATCAAAGGCTAAAAACTTTCTCCGTGCTGGAAAGCACTTTGTCTGGCAGGCCTAGCTTGAGCTCTGCCTGAAGACATTGTTTTCTTTTAAATTCTATGAGTGCTTCTGTTTTTTCTGTTCCATTTCACATTTGTTGGGTGTCTCAAGTCACACAGCTGCCATGAAGAATGCTTGGAAACAGCCTCCTCGTGGAGGCTCTGAAAAAACACCCAGGTAACACCTTCATTGAGAGAGTGAGCAAGAGCAAGAGCAAGATCTAGAGCTCTGAAAGGAGAGAGAAGAACTCACCATGATCTGTGAGGCAGGGAACAACTGCAGAATGCTGAGATGCACAGGAGGATGTAGGTGTCTGGAACTTAGGCACATTGGGGCTGGTTCTGGGGCAAAGGAAGGATGCCCATCCCCTTCCAAATGGGCTGTAGGAGTCTGCAAAGGGCATCTGAGGAACCCATGCTCTGCAGGCAAAGGTGTCTCACCCAAGGGAGTGCCCACATTCCCCTGAGAACCCAGTCTCTGGATGACATTGTTAGACACCATGGGCAGCAGTCCTGGTGTGACATCCTGCTGTGCCCAAGAGGATGAATTCACCTCTAGAGCATTTGGTTTTCATGGTGAGTGATTCTCAGGGCTCCAGCTGATCTGCTGATCCCTTGGCTGAACAAAGCATACCCTTTTGCCAGGGTCAGACCTGGAACCCCTTGTGCAGGAGATGCTGACTGAGCCATGTGAGAGCTTCTTAATATAGAGGGAACCCACATTCCATCCCTGTTTCTGCCAAAGGGGGACCTAAACTTTACTTCTATTAAGAAATATGAGAAAATGTCTCAAAGTGTAGAAAAGGTTGACATGCCAGATTTAACTCTTCTGCTTGACCTTTTTTTTTTTTTTTGGCATCTTCAGCTCTCATTCTCAGGAAAATCAACCTCATGGACCACCCAGAGCTTTTTTTGGCACTCTGGGGACTGCTGGACATACGTCACTTCCATCTCAGCAGATCCTTTGCTGGTGCCAAAACAAGAGGCAAAATATTCTTCTTGCTCTTAGATTTATTCAACATCTGCACATACAGACATCTAGCTCAACTGTTTCACTTATCCACACAGCTATAAAGCAAATTACAAAGTCTTTCGTTTTGACCTAGGATTACTAGGCATGGAAATTGCCCTAGGATTGCACCTAGAATTACTAGGATTGATTCGTCCACAACTGGAGTATGTCAGAACAAAAATTATTTGAGGAAAGAGAGATATTTGCAACTGATTCAATAGGAATTTTCCATCAGCAGTATTCCCCTTCCAGCGTGAGCCCTGAGGACATATTTCAGATGCGTTCTTGACTCAGAGAACATCCTAAAGTTCTGGGGACAGCCTTTTTTTCAACCAGGACACAGGGAAATTTCTGAGATGGACTCATTGTTTTGCTCTTGGTATCAGGGAGACAGGTAGCAGTGCCTTTTTTCTCTCAATTCATGAAATGCAGGCACAGTGATGTGAAGTACAAACCCACAAAAAAACAGTAACCAGTATTGCTTTGGAATCACAGATCTGATAAAAATATTCTTTTTTTTTTTTCAAAGAAAGCTCCCTGAAGCACAATTTAATCTCAGTTTTAATAACTTAGAAGTATTGTGATATTAGCCTTGCTTTCTTATTAAAGCACTGAAACAATAAACGAGGCTATAGTAGATTAAGGATTCTTTTTATAAGAAGAACATCTATGCTAGTTCTCTGAATAATGTCTAGGAAGTTATTTTTTAAATGACCTTGTGAATCTTTCAGCTTTTTTTACATTGCATTAATGTGAGGAGACAGTTCTAGAATTCAAAACTGCAGGAAAAATCCATCATTTTATTATAAAAGCAGATTTTTTTCTCAACCATTACTAGTAATTAAGTGTTAATAGAAACATGTGAGTATATAGATAACATATATTTTAAAACAAAAATTATTTGAAATATACCAGCCAAGTTTGTTGGTACTGTCCAACAAATTTAAAGAGACAGTGATGCTGACACTCCACGATCAGCAGTCTTAGAAAGGGCACAGTGGCATAAGATTGTGAAGGAATGTCCTCACATGTGCATGATACTGAAAGATGCAGAGCTCAGAAAGGAAAGAGTTAAATGCACAGCATCTGTGTTTGACTCCTTCTGTTGTAATAATCATGAAAAAGCAGAATAATCAGAGAACTATTATTATAAAATCTTTGCTGATGTAAATGACTACTTAGTAAAGTATTACTGCAGGACTTAGAGAAATCAAGTGAACAAAGAATCAAAAGTTTCCAGCCTTTGCTCTAATAAAAATTCTAAGCTTGATGCTCGGCACAACCCTCACAATAGATTAAAAGCCTGGGACTCTTGCATGTTCTATCCCCTGAGATCTGTTTTGACAAACCAACCACTTCCTTTTGTCAAGGATGTTCAAACCACAACAAGAAAAGCCACAAGGTCTTGGTCATCTCCTCCTATGTAAAATCCTACAGCAGAATAGGGGCTGGGGTGGGGGAAAGAGTGCCTGAAATTTTCCCTGCCATGAGTTGAATACCAGCGCTGGAGCTTGCCTCTGGAAACCCAGCTATGGAGCCCTACACTGCATGGCAACTGGGCCATCCCATCACTACAGCTCTCTATCAGCCATGGTCCTTTCAAGATGCTGTGTCCAAAAAATCCCATGATTGAATATTAAACCAACATTTTCTATAGAGTAGGCCCCAGAGAGATCTTAATAAAGCTACAGGTTTTGTAATGTTTTTATCCATAAAAGGCAAAAATTGGGTTTATGGATCCCTTCATCTTTCTCCCTTTCTAGCTGCTCTTTCCCTTATATTCAATTTACTATCTCTTCCTTTAGGTGAAGAGATGGGGCCTCACTCTCTTTTTCCACACCCTGTTAAGAAAAAAGGCTTTTTTTAGTATATGAGATTAATATCCATTGTTTGGTGTGCTGCTATTGCCCTCTACGAGCTATATCACTTTAGTCAATGAGGACCAGTACAGGAACTGTAGAGGTAAATAAATAATAAAAAGTGCCAAGTATATCATGTAGCAAGGGTTGAGTGTGATAGTGAATAAGCAAGTAGTGTTTACTGTGAAAAGTGGTGTTATGAAACAGCATTTCTGTTATGAGTGTAGTTAAGAGTGTTTCTGCACTCATTGACTCTCATAGAAAAATCTTTTTCCTCCTTGGGACACAAGAAAATCCCATTTCACACTCAGTGCCTCTCTAAAGGCTCTCAGCACTGCAGGCATCAAGGTGAAGCCCCTCCATGGCTGCGTCACCTCCTCCAAGGCTGCAGAGCCTGATTCTGCTCCAGCTGCACCTCTGCCTCTCCTCAGCTGTAGCATCCCCCATACTCATAAAAATCATTGATGCAGGAAAGGTGCTGGGGCTTATATATTAGCTAGAACCTGCTGGGACACACAGACGTAACTGAGATTATAACTGAGCTTGGTGATTCCTACTGACCAGGAAACGTCGCTAAATGGGAAAGAGAACTTCAAAGCCTCAGGTAACTTGCTAAAATAACCCAAAGAGGAAACAAAAGTCAGTGCCTTCATCAACATGGCCCAAGCAGGACAAGTCAGCCTTCAGACAGGTTTCTACTTAGGCATTCTTCTCTAAGTACATTGAAGTGCAGCCTTTGCAGATCTAAGGTGCCAGCTCTTGGTCTGCTTCGTGTTTCCTCTACACTTTCAGAGCTGGGACTGTGCTTCTCTTCGCTTGCTCCGCCACACTGACAGTTCACAATTCACATTTATTTAAAATTAAACCAATAAGGAAAACCAAGGATTAAATCTATGAATGACCAATTCAGCTTCCTGATGCTGCTTTAGGCATATGACACTACAAACTTCTATCATTACTTAGCTTAATTGATGAAGAATTTAACATGCCAGTAAAATCACTGGGAAAGAAATTCAAATAAATGGGCTCCCCTACCATGAACAGGTGAGGGGCTGAAATTATCTGGCTCACCATGTAGATGGTTTTGCTGTTCATTCTGATCAATTTCTGTGCCTGTGCCAAGGCTGAATTGTTAATTATACTGCACACTTGTTTTGTGAATAGATTTAAAGGCCAAATAGAGTTCAAAGGCAGTTGAGGTGCTTCATGAATAAGTAAAGCTCTGAGCATGACATAGACCTCAGGACACCTCTTATGAGTCTCTCCTTCCAAAATATTAGCTTCCACAAATGTAGGTGTGATTGCAAAACCAACTTTGTGAGCACAGCAGGTCCTGCACAGATCTTTGGAGCTTGTCCCTTCTCTGGTCACTGTAATTAATAGCCAGTTTTGGGACTGACTGTAGCTTTTGGTATCAGTGAAGAAAGGGACTTCTACCAATTCTTGAGCAGCTTCTCCAGGGCCAGTGAGCTGAGTAAATACCAGCACTTGATATCTACCTTGGAGTGACAGGTGAGAAGAATGAACACTTGTAGATGAACATGCTTTTCTTATTCACAGACAGGTTTGAACAGGTCTGATTTTTTGCCTTTTCTTCAGAATTATGCATGGAGAGAACAAATTTTCTGATTATATTTTCTTCTATTAATTAAAAATGAGAAACAGCAGTGTCATCTTAGTTGCAGAGAATAAAAAGTGAATTGTTATTAAAACTAGGACCACTGTTTATCATGTTAACACACTAATTTGCATTTATTTCCCACCTTCTCCCCAAAGCAATTTGCAGGTATGTTGTAGACTTCCTTGCAATCATTGAGAATTTCACCCTTCACAGCATTATAACCTCATTGAAGGCCAAGGAGGCAGCAAGAACTGATGAACCTCTAAGCAGAAAATAGGAAGCTTTCATGAAAGAGGTCAGAGAAAAAAAGTACCTTCCAAGTCAGGAGATGTTAAGTGTTGGTATGCCGAGGTTCACAGCTGACCACACGGGTGCTGCCAACTCCACACTGGCATTGCTCTCCTTGGGAGAGGACGAGAGACCCTGAGCCCAAAGGTGTGTCAGGAGAAGCAGCATGGGCCCACTGTGGGCACCAGGCTGGCACTTTTACCCCATCAGTGCTCCTGGTGACAGTGCACAGCCAGTGTCATTGGTCACTCACCAATGGGCAAACCCGGCCTCAAGGCAGCCAGAGCCTGGGCTGCACAGACAGAGCTACAAAGGTCCCAGCACTCAGCACCTCCACATCTGGCAGTGCCCCAGGGAGGGCAAAGGAAAGGTGGTCTCCTGCCTTACTCAACACCAGACTGAGGAGTCATTCAAGCAAGGCAGAATATATAAGATCCACACATATGGAAATGGGTTTAATGCTTTTTCAACCACTAGCATTCACAGTTGCAAAGTACTAACAGAAGCAAGAACTAAATACAATTCAAACTGGACTTGAAATTCTAGAAACCATTAGATTATTAGTTGTATAAAACTATAAAAACTTTGGAAATGTGGTAAATATCATGCTGTTTCTCTGAGCTGGTGAATGTAGGAGAGGGTAGTGGAGTTGGCAAAAAATATGTGGGCAGATGATTTGGTAATTATTTACATGAGTTTTCCTGTACTTCCCCTCAGAAAGTATCTAGTCCTCTCCATAAATGAGGTATGAAAACACACTGAACAATAAATTGTTCCACTAGGTCAATTTTCTTGCTCTTAAAAATTCTCCAAAACTGAACCCAGCTACAAACTTTCCCTCAAATCTTCTGTTTTCCACTTTGATTTTTATCACCTAAAATTGCACTGAAAACTAGACTGTAAAAATTGTTTTCTTCTGCATGTATGACCATAAGTTTTTTATATCAGGACAAAATAGTTTAAAAGCAAAATTCTTGCTTCCCTGCTTAATAACTTGTCACTTGTTTCAGGTGGCCTTCCCCCCCCTCCTTTTTTATTTGTTTGTTCACTCATTTGTTGCTTTGTAGTTGTTGTTTGTTTTTAAAGCCTTCTAGTCTTTTATTTTTTGTGCCCCATCCACAGCTATAAAAATTTGTATCGTGAGTTTTGACTTCAGAGGTATTTGTATAAATTCATTGCTCTCATGAGCATTTCAACACCTCCACAGTCTGCTTAGCAGGCTGTCAGAAGCAGTCTAACCTAAACATGAAGAAGCAGTAAGTACCTCTAGTTATCATTGATTTTCACTGACCACTTCTTGCATGACAGTGATTTTATTTTCCATGTGAACCCAAAAACTCCATAATCTTAATAAATTTTAATTGTATGAACAAGAACATCCATAATATATGAGTGGAATTCAGCCTGGCTGTTACTATGTATATGCAGTAGCTGTAATCTCTTTGAGGTATTGTGGTTATTTGTTTTCCAATGTTTCCTTAGTTTAATAGTATAAAACCCTGACTGTCATTTGATATAATTTCGAGCAATGCTATTTGGAGAGACCAAATGGCCAGTCATCAGAGCAGAGTGGGGTCAGAAAGTTGCATTTTATCGGTATCATAATAAGACTACCAGATAACATGATCAGCACATGGTGAGATAAGAAAACAAAACACATTTTTTACTGTAGATAACAATAGCAATACTAACAAAAATTATAGTACTAATAATACACAGATGTATATGCTATTTCACTCCATTGTTCTCAAAGCACTTCTACAAAGACAAGTGAGATGGTTTAACTCCAGTAAAAGGTAGAAAGAAGGAAATGTATAACTGGCAACCAAACATCTTCTTTTCCCTGCTCAGCTACGGTCACATTCTGTCTTTCTCTCACTGTACTTGGATATCTGTTGCTTTTGTTTCTCCAGTTCTACAATATGTGTAAATAAATTAAAAAAAAAAAGTTGTAGGGAAGCTAGACAAATTTGCAGTTGCTTTAACCCCAAAGTCATGGGAGGAAGTGCCTTGCAGCAGAGCTGAGCTATGTTGGCAATTTTACAATTGTAATGTGGACAGCAGTAGAGCTAACTAGTGTTAGACTAGTGGTAACTAGCTAACTTGCTGACACGGCTGAGGACACAAATGTGTGGCAAGCTAATGCAAAAACCATTTCCTTTTTTTTCCCTCTGATGGCAAATTCAAGGAAGTCTGACAGTTTAATAGGTGTGGAAATAAGTGCAAGGAGAGGCCATGTTTTGGACAAAGTTCCTCATACACTAGTCTAAAAGGGGCATACACGTGCCATGCTTCTGTTTGATCAAAGCAATAATGTCCTGAAATGTGGGCTGCAGGTTCTGGGGCAGGCAGATCCTCCTCATGCCCCAGTATAGGTGAGGGAAGCTGGTCACACTGGTGGGATACAGCATGGGTTGGACACCAGTCCTGCAGTGTCAGAACGACAGTCAACAGAAAATATGATATTTCTGTCCACCTCTTTCCGAGGAACCACAGACATCAGGCAGCCCTGGTACAGATTTAATATCTGGAAAAATATTTGCAGCAGCATGTATTATTATTGGTGTTACAGCAGCACCTAGAGACCCATCCTGGGACTGGGATTCCTTCTTCCTGGCAATAGGCAAAGAGGGGCTGAAGGAAGGACCCTGCAATGGAGAGGTTACAGTCTAAATAGAAAAGACAGACAATGGAAAGACAGCTGGAGGGGAAGTAGTTGAGGAGCAGAATGAGGGGTTCGCCTCTGCCAGCAGATAGCCTGGACCACACTTGGATTTTTTTATCACCTAAGCACAAGGGGACCCACAACCTCCTGGTGAGCTGGCTGCATTGACACACAGTTGTTTAGCCTGAAGTTTAATATATAGGGTTATCTTTGGGCTTGACTTACCAGGAAAGACATTGTTAGAAATTGAACAATATGAATTGTTTAATGTCTATGCACCAAAACAAGAAGTTTCTGGTTCACTAAGGTAATTCTGACATCGAAAGACCTGCGCATGAGGTTATATGGAAAATAAACATTAAGATACCAGTGTTCATCCAAATCAACTGGCCTTCTGGAGTGTTGTTACAGTGACCTAGAAATCAGACATTCTGGACTTTATCCAGGCTGCTGTAAAATAGATCACTTTTCCTGCCCGTTTCCTGAAATAAACAAATATTACCATAATACTTAATTTTTGCCTAAATCAGGAAATGGATAGTAAACCACAAAAATGCTAATTTTCTAATAGTGCAGTGTTTTAATTAATGATAAAGACCATAGTTTGTTTAATGTGTTTCTATTTTAGGATCCTAAAGTCTCAGGTCTGGAAAGCTAAACACAAAATTGGAAGCATGATTAGAGACGTCCATGAAAATATTTGCCTTACTTCCTTCTGATCTTTCAATATATTCTTGAAAATTGTGTATTCCACCACTAGAAATAAAGTTTTCTGTGTGTCTATAGAAAAGAGAAAAAGAGGTCTTGGCATAGCATTTATTCATTTCCATTAGGAAGAATATTTTCCCAAGCATGACTTTATATGAGTAAGGAACATAGTGGAAGCTAATGCAAAGCAAGTATTCCCTGTATCTTGCAGGCAATGCTTGCAGGAATCACCATCTCTAGAGAAAAATATTTTTAAATTATTTTAAAAAATATTTTCCTCCTTAGTTTTAGTTAATGCTGCCTTAAGGAAAGTCTTTATTCTCTAAGGCCTATGTCTGGGCAAGAATGATGCACAGAAAAATATAATTTTTACTAGAAATAAATAAAGCCAGGGATGCTTCTCTGTTTATTTTCCTGTGACTTCCTCAAAGTAGTGTAAAATTAGATCATTATGTAGAGCTTTCTCTGATGGTGAGGAGTGAAGGAAGTCCTCTGCTCTGGGAGAGGGAGTCCTCAGCACTCAGCCTCCTTGGTACAGTCCCTTCAAATAGCTATATTAGCACAAATTCTCAAAACATACTTCCCAGTTTCAGATTATTTCACAAGGAGAGGAAAAAAAAAAAAGACAATTTTTAATTTTTCACTTCCTAAATACAAAGTTTCCAGTTCTAAACTTGGAGCATCACCCTGAAAGCGCACTAGAAAAAGGTAACTGCAATATTTTACCACACAAACTGTTCCCCAATCAACCAACATTCCCAGGATATCCTAGGAATATCAGCTATACTTAATTAGCTACACTTAATTCTTAAATCCCTGAGAAAAGTCCTCTGCAAAGAAATAGGCTCAACTAGTCCACAAACTGTTTTTTAGAGGGCATACCTCTCTTCTAAGCAATCTTCCTTCTGAGTAATATGAGCTGGTTCTAGTTAGAAAAATAAGAAGTAGCTTCCATGGCCAGAGAAGGGTTGTTAGGAAGTTTTGCAGGGTTTTTTGCCCCGTGCTACTCTTCCTCATGCTGGACACAAGCTGTGGTCTGGAAGAGCCAGCTCCCCCTCAAGGTGTCAGCACAGAAAGGTGGCTCCTAAGGCGATGGGGCCCAGAGCCCACCTGGTCCCCCAGCCACCTCCTCCCAGCCCACTTCAGCGTGGTTCCCCTGCTCCCCACCAGCTGAAGGCTTGGCTGAAGATGGTTTGGGTATGGCAAAGATCCCACAGACTGCGGCAACACCTCCCACAGGAGGCTCAGACAACTTCTGTGGTTTGCAGGATTTGGTGTAGAATGCTGTAATTCAAGAGATGATGTGTTTGCTGCCCTCATGCCTTGACATGTGAGTGCCTCATCCTGTGGTGTTCTTTGGCCAGAACCTGGCTTTTGGTCTTGTTTTTTGCTGCAGAGATTTCAAGTGTAAGTCTTTGTTTTCTTGGCTGTTAACTGTTGTATCTTCCACATTTTGAGAGGTTGGAAGGGCTTGCCAAGGCACCATTCAGCATCTCTTCCCAAGGCAACCTTTTGTTAGGACACAAAACGAGGCAGGTGAGGCACTGTGCCTGTGATTCCCTTGTCCTGCTGGGAGCTGTGGGGAATCAGCAGGATCAATCCACAGTGGTCAAACACCATAAGCTCTAAGGTACTGAGATCACAGTCCCCTCTGCCATGGCACATGGAACTCACCTTCCTTGGGAGGCTTCTTCCAAAGCCCCACTGTGTGCAAGTGGGCAGATCATCATCCTGGCGGTGTTAAACATAATTTTTAATAAACTCAATATGGAGATTTCCATTAATTTCAAGATCCAAGCTCAGCTTTGTAAGAGGGCACAATTATTTCAGTCAGTGTGATTTAGGCATATAGTCACATGCTCAGTCTGACTTTAAATAAGGTTCAAAGTGACGCAGTTAAAGTAAAATTTTGTTTACACAAAATTAATAAATGTGAAGTTATTCTTTATTATTTGCTTTAAATTTGCTTGCCCTTTCTCTTTCAGCTGTCTTAGTTGTTTTCCTATTTTACATTTTGCTGACTTTTGTATGTTTAGAATTTTAATACAATAAGTTACAGAGTGAATTAATTCTTCAGTTAGTAAATCGGACAAAGTATTGTGCAAAAGCATGTACTAGCCAATGTTTAAAACAGTCCTTAGCCTTTCGTTTACCAGTACCTCCTCCCTATATTTTGGATTGCTGCAGGTATGCCCAAAGTGATCCAAAGAAGAATAATAATTAGCCTAAGGAAATTATTCCTGCAAATTGGCTGATGTGCACCTTGTTGGTCCCTTCACCAGGAAAATGGACATGTAAATGGAAAAATTACCAAAAGCTTCATATACCCACTTTATTTTCTTTTTTTTTTCTCTCTTTTTTTTTTTTTTTTTTTTTTTTTTTTTTTGTGCTGAATAATCTGAGCTGTGGAAATAATACAGGAGAATATGAACATCCAGAATTTTGACTTTACATAATCCAAGAACCTTTTAGTTGTGATTATCTCAGCTGTGAAATAATGAATAGGACTAGGAAACAAACCTCTTGAAGATGGAGTTTGGCACTTTTTTGCAATGAAGGGGTAACTGCAGAGAATAAAATGGGGTCTGGATGACCGGTGAACACTGCTGTCAGCAGCAGCTGGGTTTGCTGCTCTCTCTGCACTCCTGCCTGTGGTTTAAGGGAAGGCACCAGCAAACATTGTGTCATTCTGATGAAGCTCACTGATCATAAAATACAAGATTGGTTCTCTGAAAAACTAAATGTACGTTTATTTAAATTGCCAGTGTTTTCCTGGATGATTGATACCCTAAGGAAGGGGAGGAAGATTTGTGGGGTCCAGATGAGAATGTTAAAGTCACAGCAGAAAGAGATGGGGAGCGGGCTACAGGTGAGCTCTCTGTACTGCAGGAAAATGGTTGCCTCCAACCAAGAACTGAGCAAAATGAAACAAAGCAGAGGAGACACAGAAGAAAATATAAACCCTTTGGAGAATCCAGAATAAGGAGAGGAATATTGGTCAGAAGTTAAAAGTGTTTGGAGTCTTCCAAAATTTTCGGATGTTTATGAGAAAACTGATACCAGGTGGGACCTCTGCAAGGAGATGGCAAAGAAAACATTAGAACAGATAGTAGGAACAAATTCAAAAATAATGGAAAAAGAATGGTTTGATAATGACTGCAAGAAAACAGCTGAGATTGACATACAGAAATGTTGGAACATTCAGAATCAGAATTGAACTCCAGATGAGAAACACTCTAAAGCCAGAAGGAAACTCATGAGGTCAGCAGTGCAAGTGGAAAGGCAATACTTCCATGGCTTGGGAAAAAAAAATGAATTAGGTTAGGAAGATTAGTAAAATAAACACATTTTATAAGGGTATTGATGCCTGGAAGAGAGGATATTAACCACATCTATGTCTGATAAAGAACAAATAAGGAATCCTTTTCATTATAAAAAACTCAATTACAGAAGAGCAAGGAAAAGTACTTTTATGTGTCCACTACAGGGAGATGTTTAATAGTAAATAAAAAGATGTCTCCCAGACACATAAGCTATTTGTGGAAGGATTAAATTTTGAAGTGATTCAAGAGGCAATCAGGACCTCAGGAACAACAAAACACCAGGTGCTGATAATGTTGCCACTGAATGATCAGACATGGGAAAGAATATGACAATACTATTACATGATTTAGGGGTTTTAAAAAGAATTCCAGGACAGTGAAAGCAGGTAATGAGACAGTTGTTGGGAAAGAATAAAAGGAAAAAAAAAAGTAGAAACAACAACTCCCTCATCTTATTGCTCTTTATGGCCCATAGTATCCTCTTGTTGGTATTTTTTATCATCACATACCTTTTAGTGAGGCTATATATGAAATATATGTTCTGGAAAAAGTATCTTCTACAAATTAGCTGTTTTCATTTTGCCATTAGTAGAGAAAAAATATGTAGATTATTCTAATGCTATATTTTTTATATATGAGCTAAAATAGAAGCCTGTTGAAAACTTTGCGCATTTATCAGAATGGTGTAACTGAGTTTGGATTGTGAAATTAGAGTACAAAATGTGGAATTGCATCTGTCCCATTTGAGAGACAGGGCAATATACTAACACTACTGTTGGAAAGAGTAGTACAGTTACAGCACAACTCCCAAAGCATCCAGTTTTTGCAAACATAGGTGCTGCTTTGGCAATTCTGTGAAGGCAAAGCAAAGACTTGAAGAGCATTAGGAGAAAACCAAGACCAAAGTGCAATGAAAACTTTGCATTTTGCTCAAATAAACAGGACAGGGAGAAATATGCCATTAACAGGGAAGAAAGTGCAAAAGTTGCGAGAGATATAAAGAATGCCTAGTCTTTAATACTATGATTTTATGATAGATTTTTTAAATATTCAAACCCTTATACACATCTAAATCATCACATTCACTAAACAGAATCATAGATCATAAGTATCTGCAAAAAGAAAATTTCTTCTGCTGTAATTTCATTTAACTTCATGTTGTGGTTTTAAGCCCAGGTGAAAAATCAGCACCATGTAGCCATTCCACCCTGGTGGAATGGGGAGGAGATTTAAAGTAAAACTTGTATGTTGAGATAAGAACCATCTAATAATTGGAAAAAAATACAGTAATAATGGTGATTAATAATAATAATAATAATAATAATAATAATAATAATAATAATAATAATAATAATAAAATAAACAACTAGTGATGCACAATGCAATCTCTCACCACCCACTGACCAATGCCAGACAGCCCTTCCTGAGCCCAGACCAGCCACCCTTCCAGGCAACTCCCCCCAGTTTATATACTGGGCATGACTTTCCGTGGAATGGAATATCCCTTTGATCAGCTCAGGTCACCTGTCCCAGCTATGCTCCCTTCCAGTTTCTTTTGCCCACTTCCTCACTGGCAGAGCATGAGACACAAAAAAAAAAAAAAAAAAAAACGAAAAAAAAAAAAAATCCTTGACTCAGAATAAACAGAAGTTAGCAGAAAACCAAAACATCAGTGTGCCATCAACACCATTCTCATTCCAAATCCAAAACACAGCACTGTGACAGCTGCTGAGAAGAATTTGACTCTATCCCAGCTAAAAACCAGGTACCATAATAAAATGCTACAAACCATCTATTTGTATGGAGTGATACACTGTATTTCCAACTATGTGTTATGGCAAGAATAAACCAGTATTGAACCAGTATTCCTGGGCCTTGCATTATTTTTTAAGTCAATGCAGAGATGTTCATGTGTAATGTTCAAGTAGGATTAGAGAGTGTCAGTTAGTCAAAACCAGCCTTAGAGCTAACTTTAAGGATTTGAAGTTTTCCAGTTCTTCTTATATTCCTAGTGGTAATCCAGGGTCCAAGTGTACAGGCACAGCACAAGGTTAGCAGCTCTGATTTAACAGAATAATCAAATAGGTACTATGAGGTGTGCAAATACATTTATTTTTCCAGGTTTTAGGACTGATCCCACAAATTGCACTGAAGATTATTATCCCACCTTTTTTTTTTAATGTGAATACAGTACACACAGCATAAAAATATTAGCAGACACTGTGTGTGCACTGGTACACTGAGCTCCCACCTGCACCTAAGAAAAGAATGATCATTTGGAGGTATTTATTATCCCCATCTTGGCTGAGAGTTCAGAGCAGCTTTCCATTAGAGGAAAAAAAAAGAAGACAACAACAGACACAGAGGACACTCTTTGATGAGAAACTGCCTAGAAAAAAACAAGCCCAAAAGATGGAAAATATAATGGGTGCCTAAATTTCCAACAAAAAATACAACTCAATTTCTCAAAAAGGATGCAAAACTGGATGTGAAATGCCTTCTTCCCTCCTGAGGAACCAGTTGCTTTTTTTCCCAATATCCAGATCTGTGGGGAGGCAGTTTGATTCCTGACTCCACCCCTGTACCTCTGCAGGACTGAGCTCTGCCTGCTGCTGACCTGGCAAAGGAGGGACACCCATCCATTGCCTGCAATGCCATCTCCTGCTCTTAGGCCACCTAAGAGGCACTGAGGAGACCTAATTTTTATTTTTTCTACTCTCCCTGGTGCTGGCTGAGGCAGGAGCTGGGTGGGCAGAAAATAAAAAAGAGATGGCACGATAGCTATGGGTGAAAGTTATCCAGCACAGGTGGCAAAGCCAAGTTTCAATTGCTGGAGTGAATTTACAATACTAACTTTCAAAGAAAATATTTCCATGGAGTGACTAGGCCAGGATTTATCCTAGGGCTGATGCTGGTATGAATTGCAGTGAAAGGGAAGCCTTTGCAAAGCACATTATGTGCCCTTGCTGTGCCAGAGAGGGAAATTTAATTCCCCGGATGCCACTTGGTGTTCACACTGAGCAATTCCTGCAGGACCTTTCTTTCCATCCAAAGAGCTGTTTTTCCGAGTATTTCCCTTGAGCCACAGTTTTTGTAATTTTTCATTAGTATGCTGGATTTTTGCTTCTTTGCTCTATCAGAGGCAGTGTGACTGCTGCCTTCATCGTTACATTTCTCTTTTCTCAGATGATGTAAAATATAGAACAAAACACATAGCTAACAGTATCACACTGCTTTGCAACCAAAATAGGAAGCCAGAGAAGATTAAGTCTCTTCAGTTAGAAAAGCTTGTTTCTGGTGGTTTTTTTTTTCCCAAGACAGTTACAGGCTGAGATCAGAGAAGTGCTGTTTGTAAACCAAGGCTCATAGTACAGACAGTAAGATTCTAAACTTTTGGGACAGGGAATTGGGGAACACTGAGCTGAGGTGTGCTAGAGGGGAATCTTGGGATTGCATTTAAGACTGAAGGGATGCATCTAGTCTGTTGTTTTCCTTGCATCTGGTTTGAACATGTTTCAAGCAATATTTCTGCCCTATTGTGGTTAGATAGCACATTTCTGTTAGATTTCCTACATGAAAAAAATTTGAGCTCTTCTGTGTGTTTCTCTTGGCTTTGTAATTTGGGGCTGGCTGCTGCCTGGAGCCCTCTGTGATGAGGGAGAGAGGGAAAAGTTTATGGAGGCATTTGTAGGCATGGCTGGAAAAGCAGAGCTGTCAAAGAAAGCATCAGAATGGGAAAGTGATGAAGTGGGAGGTGGGAAAAGTTATGAGAAAAATGCAGTAAATATGGAAAAAGTGTGAAAAAGGGTGAAATCTTTCTGCAGTACAGAAATACTTCTAAATTACAGGCTGATCTCCTCATTGTTCTGTTGCTGAAAATCAAAACCACTGCAACACGGCCTGAGTCCTCTAAGCCTTGAAAACTTACAGCAAGGGCCTGGCCAGCAGCATCTGTGCACCTTGTCCATGGGAATGCACTCCTGTGGATAAAGGACTTCAAAACTCCTGGGTCTCCTGATAGTAAAAAAATAAAAAGTCAAAATTTTTTAAATAATTTCTATTTAGACAGCGAGAGAAAGCAGATAAGAATTGGATGGATTTGTTTTCTATATATGGAAACATTTAGAACAGAAAACTGCAGTCATTCTACCCAACATCTAAGTAACTCCTGAAAAGTACAGTCATAAGGTAATCCAGTTGTCTAAAGGATAAGGGAAAATGTGAAGTGTTTTACTGAGAAAAGTGATCCAAACCTTTAGAGGTAACAGAGTGACTGGCAATTTCATTGCATTTAATAGGATCTAAGGAAGACCTTTTTTCTTGCAGAAGTACTGCCTTATTATTAAATAAGGTAAACTCTGTTTATCCTACTTTGAATTTATTTTATTTATGCTTATACATACCTTGAAAAGCAAATAGATGTACTTTTTCTGTTGTAAAATAGAAGATAAGTAGACAGCAGAAAAAAAGTTAGTATTTTTTTTTTCCTAGTGGAAAATATATTTTTCAGTTAAAACACCCAGAAAGTAAGATTCTAGACATATTTTTAGCTATGAAGATGGAAACTTCTAAGTAGTTCTTTCAAGCAATAAAGAAATCAAATCTGCCTGCAGAACACAGGCAGTACTTACAAAAATACTGTTTTGCTGAAAACTTAATTTCACATCAAAATCAGTTTTGAGAGAAAGCTTTTAATCAGTCAAAGAACCTACCGTGTTGTTTGATACCCCAGCCAGTGCTACAGTGTCCTCTTTGCTGCTTCTGCCATCCTCCTGCAAATCTTACCCATTTCCTCATGGAGCTGTGGATCAATGCCCAAGCTGGGGAGAACTGTTCTGCCTCCAGACCATTTCCTAACAGGGAATGGCATCTGGGGAAGGATGCTCCTAGAAGTTAAATCTTCTGAAGACAGCTGTGGATCCACAGGATAAATTACTCTCTCAGTCCTCCCCTGCACAAGGATTGCAGCTGGTTGAGCATCTCACATTTTTCAATAGCTCTTCACCCTTTTTCAGCTGTTTAAGCACCAGCTATTCAGCACTTCTCCCATCCCTGGTTACGAGGAGGATCCAGTCCTGGAGCTTGTCTTCTCCATCCTTCTGTTGTTGCACTCTATTTTGGTCTTCTAGTGTCTGCATGAAAAAGGTCAATATAATGGTTTAAGAGCTGCTTTAAAATGTGTAAAATGATGAAGCAAAGTATCTTTTACTAGAGAAGTGACAGAGTTTGGCAAGGGGTAGTCATGGTGTATAACCCTAATGCTGGTGGGAAGGTGTGCTGGCAGGTAAGTTGCCTCACACTGCTGTGTGACACATACAGACAACACCAGAAAAAAAAAAAAAAGGATAGCTACATTTTTCCTCTCTGAAAAAATGGATTTCTTGAATTTATTTACAGAATGCAAAAAATGTCTCCAAGATTTATATCTATATATTAGCTTGAAAAATCCTTCAAGGTTTCTGGCACTTTTCAGATATTACCTCTAAATGAGAGCTTTTCTAGCATCCCCCATCACCGAGTCAGGATGTTCAGGGTATCTGAGGAGGCTTGTTTATCTGAAACCCACTGCTTTCTTTCCAGTTCTCGGCGCTGGATAGCAATCACATCTGAGTGGTCTTATATCTGAAAGAAAGGACTGCTCTGTCATGATGCAGTGACTTCTGAATAATCAACCACCAAAACAAGCCAGACCACTGCAGTTTGTTCCTCAGACTCACCTCCATGAATGAGGAAGATTCCATTCTGCTCTTTACAGATGGTCTGTGGCCAGACAAGTGTGTTGCAGAATTGCTTTAGCTGGGAACAGCAAGTGGATTGCCATGCTGAAGGCCTTAGAAAGGGAGATGAATTAGCAGAGCTGCCTTCAAAGGACTGACACAAGACACTTGGCCACCCTTGTTAACCCACTTGCAGTAATGACTGAAAAAAGCATCCCTTAAAATAAATTTTTAAAAAGGATAAAACTGTGGCACACTAAATGGTTGATTTAATTGCTTGGGCAACTGTTTCTGGATAAGTGCTAAATCTAATAGAAATACTCTGGTTTCATGCATTTATCCAGACTTGTGAAACTTTCCAGATATTGATCTTTCACATGTTGTATATAGAAAAAGTGGACAGTTAGAAATGTAAAGTTTTCTTAAATGAGGAACAAATAAGATACATTACCAGTGATGTGACTGTGCAATTTTTTTTAGTGATAAATCTATATATTCAATTTAAAGCAAATTTCCATGGGTCTTTAAAAGTTTAAAATTAGTATTAAAGCCAGATTCTGATGCACTGATTGCTCTGCCCTGAGAAAAGCCATATTTGAGCCTGGGATGCTTTGGTCATGTCAGGATATGTCTGAGGCTTAATACACACAGCTGTACCACTGCAAAATACACTTGAAAACTCATTCTGTCTTCTGCATTGCTCCCCCATTGCTTTCACTCCCACTTTTTCACAGAAAGCATAACCTAGATCTATTTTCTTGACAAACAGGGAGGATTTTCCCTGTAGGAACCTGGCTGTAATATAACATACAGGCAGAAGTGCCGTGATTATCATTCTGTGTGTGTGATTTGGGTGCAGTGAGGGACCACAGAGCAATTATCACTGGCTTGAAGTGGTGCTTTAAGATGTTAGAGGCTCCAAGGGAAAATTTTTTGCATGTTTCTAAAAGAGATGGGAAAAGTTAGAAGAATAGTGTCTGAAAACTCCTCTTTTTGATTTTACTCTACAAACACACAGCACTGTGTGCTGAGTTAAGGAGAGAGGGTCACTAGATGTAAGACATTGTTGTAATGGCATTTTCCAACTAATTTTGTCATTATTTTTGCACAGAATTCATCCACATTTTCAGAGGGGAAATACAGAGATAAATGCTTTTTGCAATGCTTGCAAAGAAAAATTCAAGTATTTGTTCATTCTGGATGAGTATATGTCTTTTGGCAGTTGATGCCATTATTGATCTTCACTGCATGAATATAGCTAAGTAGGAGCCATGGGCTTTATGTGTAACAAACAGGACAGGCAAACACACATGAAAAAGAACAGGTTTTATTCTTTACAATAAATTTATTAATAATCTATTTGTGCTGGGGAAGGAGGAGGTGAGACAATATTTAAAAGTACCAAGATGTTGCAATGCTGCTCATAAAAAAAAAATCTGGCCTTATGAAGAAATAACATGTTGTAGCTAAAAACTCTGGCTGTAAACTTATCCCTTACTTTGAGTCTCACCCTGAGCTGTGGGCTCACTCACTTATTTCTTGGGCAGGTCAGTAAAGACAAATGAGGAAAACAGTGGGATAAACCAGTACTCAGCTTGAATGAGGGCAGTAAAATGTGGTCACTAGTCTTTTCCTCATGCTGGTAATTTTTGATAGAAGATGAAATTAGGTTCAATGACTAAATAAAAAATGCTTACAATCTAGATAAGAAGTTAATTTTTGGATTTCAAAAATACAGGACCTCAGGAAATCTGTTGCATGTACCTGAACTGATTAAGCCTGCTGGGCAACTTTTTTGCACTGTTTTTGGCTATGGTAGAGGTAATTTTCTTCACAGTAGCTGTTTTGAGGCTGTGTTTTGAATTTCTGCTGAACACAATGTTGGCAATTCAGGGATGATTTTGTTATTGCTAACAAGTGCTTAACAGAGTCAAGGACTTTTCTGCTTCTCACACCACCCCACCAGACATGAGGCTGGGGGTGCACAAGGAGTTGGGAGGGGACAGAACCAGGACAGCTAACCCCAAATGACCACAGGGATATTCCACCACAGAGCATCATGATCACTATATAAAGCCAGGAGGAAAGTTGTTCAGGAGTTCACTGATCAGGCACTGGCTGGGCATCCATCAGTTGGTGATGAGCAATTATTTTAACTTTCATCACTTGTTTTCTTGAGATTTAATTATCTCTGCTATCTTCCTTTTAATTATTGTTATTGTTGGTTTTGTTTATATATTTGTTATTGTTATTGTAGTTATTATTATTAGCGCCTCTCAACCCAAGAGTCTTCACACTTTTCCCCTCCCAATTTTCTTGCCCTCATACAGCCTGGGGGAAGGTTGAACAGGCAGATGTCTGGTGCTCAGTTGCCAGCTGCAGTTAAACCATGACACCCTTTCTTGCCAAATACAATGCTACATATTTTTTACTGCTGTCTGGAACTGTTTATGAAGCTTGTGCAATTCTTGCCAGATTGGTGTCCCTACAGGATGTGCTCGTACTGTGTCTTGCTACAGCCGTGACAATGTTAGGACAGAGGGTGGCGGTACAAACAACGAGCAATTACTGGTAATTTTATTCTCCTCTCGGTACTATGTGCCAAAAGTATGTTCCAAGTTAGATTTTGTGGAATCCTAAGGCACATGAGACAGATGGAGCTGCAACTGCAGCCCTCTGTATTATCTTGGGTACACTTAAGCCTAATGGACAACTATTGAGTTTACTAGCTCGGAACATATACAGCACATCTTTAAGTTTTTCTGGTTTATATTAATAAATGTTTTTGCATGTGATTTTTTTTTTCTAAATAAACTGTCATGTTGCATTTGAAGGAAGCCCATCCCTGCGTCGCAGGTATTTGGCAATCTGAAACTCTGCAAGAAGTAATTTGACACAAATTCAGCTCCCTATTCAAAGAAATATTAACCTTTCATAATAAGCTGTAATTCTTGCTGAGACTTCAGTACATATTTTAAAGGAGTTTCTTGTATAAAACTATCACTTTAGTTGACCTCATAGATGAACATCTTTGCACAGAACCAGCAGAGGTTATGACTGATCACCAGCCTAAGTACTCACATTTATTAAAGGACAGTGTTAAAGGTCCAAGAACTGCTTCAGCTGAAGTACCAAATTCCCTTAACAATAGTGTTTCACTGAAAATGGATCTGTTAAACTGCCTTGTCTCTATGAGGCAGAAAAGTAGGCTGTGGTTTTACCTTCAGGAATCTCAGACAGTATGCAAAAAGGAACTGTGATGTGTCAAAACAGGATACAGAGGAGAGAATGAGGTGACTTGGAGACACCACCTCCATCCCAAGTAATCACTGCTTGGGAGTCCTGGAGCATGTGGACATTTTCTTTCCCCTTGAAGTGAAGGCCTGGGGGCTGCTGGAGAACTCCTTGGTGCTCACATGAATGCAGTGCTGGGACTGTATGTCATTGTCATGACTAGACAGACAAACACATGTAAGCATGACACCTACATCTAAACCTGTCAAGAATTTGTAATTATAGACTAATCTGCAACTGGTATGCATTTTCACCTTCTCTGTTTTGGATGTTTGGTGATCAAGAAATTGCATCTCCCGCAGTATTGTCCTATCTAGAATTAGGGGTGGTGCATCAGAAAAGACTCAAAAAGGCAAGTCGCCTTCCTCAAAAAACAGCATCATATATAAGCTGAGCTGTCTCCACTGGAATCCTTCTTCAGAATGTCCAGGGAAACTCTGAATATCCTTAATCTGAAAAAGTGGGATAGAGAAATTAGAAGTGCTTGTAGGCTGCCAGGGTGACTGTACATAATGCTTTTCTGTAGCCTGGCCAACCATAATGACCAGATAGCAGCCTTGAAACCAGGATGCAAGTGAAGACAATCAGAAAAATGAAAACATCAATGCCATTTTACTTTTCCATTAGTACAAGTTATGCAGACAAGAAGAATATCATGATATGCCATTCATCTGCAGCTTCTTAGTAGTAACAAGATTTTCAGACCTAGATCATTGAATCTAGGTTTTTCAGTGGAGACAAATGGATTAATTTGAGACCAGAAAGTGTGAAACAGGCTGCGAAGCATGCATTGTCTCCACTTATCACCATGCTATATGTCTGAGATAATGAGTGACAAGTTCTGTGCCAAACAACATGGAAAACGAGAAAAATTATTGCATTAATCACAGTGGTGTCAGTTCTCTGGAGAGTTGACACTTAGCTATGCATTAGGTTTTGTAGTTTACAGTGTAATTAAATTAATTTCTTTTGCTAAATGTTATTAAATTAATCCTTATTAATTTTATATGAAAAGACATTAGAGTGAATTTGAGGGTAACAATAGCATTATTTAATCTCTGCACACAAATAAAGAAATGGTATAAACAGACATCTGACATAAACATAAGGATAGAATAACTCTCTTACCAATATCACACCAAAGGTCATTCTACTCAACTTTTAAGTCTCCATCTGTGAGTAGCAGTGGTAGCTTATGGACAATAAGAATGGAGGTATGTCCAGCCAGTGGATTACGGGTTCCTAAGCTAAAAGTAGAATGTGAGCTATTGTGCTTACTAAGCAGTAGAAGAGCCCTTACATTAGTAATTTTGGTCACGGAAATATCCTGCAAAAATAAGTCCTATAATTTAATTGTAGCCCTACAAACAATTGCAGATTTTTAATTCTATAATTTTGGTTTGCAAACACAGCTTATGAATACTGGCAGGACTGGGAAAGCACTTTTAGCACCTAGACAAGCTTTCCAGGACTGCCTGTCCTTCAGACTTTGAGGAAGTTGACAGAATTTGTTCACGATCACATTGCTGTAAAGGTCATGAGATCTCAAACAACATTAGGGATTAAAGACACAGACCAAAAAGAAGCCTTGCCCACTCAGTATTCATGTGTCAACTGAGATCAGTTGTTCAGTGCTTCCTTATAAACATCAATAGATAATGAAACTGAAAGTGATTGGCTGAACCAACAAAATAACCCATCACTAATGGAAATACTACTGACAGGACTTTGAAAGGCAGTGATGGATGAGAAAAGAAATTGAGAGAAAAACCCGAAACTCTGAGATGTTTGACTCAATTTTGTGTGATGTCTTTGTTGCGAAAGAAGAGGCTTTGGAGATTTAGTGGCTGTAACCCTCTCAAGCAAAAGAATCGAAGATAAAAGGTCTTTACAAGGCAGTGAGTTGGCACAGGACATGGGATAATGTTGCTAAGATAGATACTGCAGGGTATCATAGGATTGCACTCACATTTAGGCTATGGATTGGATTAAGAGACAATTAATGCTTGAGTTTCTTTAAAGATTAAATATTATTTCATGTTTCAAGGAAAAAACATTGCTTACTGTTCTTCAAAGCTTAAATTAATCATAGAATGCTGAATAGATTTTTTTTATTCCTAATTGGAATCCTTTATTTTAGAAAGATGTATTTAATTTTCAGTTAAATTGAAAAGTCATTTTAAAGATGAGTATTTTCCTTTTGTGAAAAATTGCCTTTTCTCGTAATTTTTCCTCCTTTTGAAAGTCCCATTTAAATATAAAGACAAAAATGAAGCTACAGGCTTTGCTCTTAAAAGTGCATCTCTATCACTACTTTTTTTGATGCATGAACATGATAAACTCATTGATGTGGCCTTGAGAAGATCCAAATTTTCTTGGATTCATGCAAACAAAATGGATATATCTTCAAAGCAGAAAATCTTCCAGATCTTTTTGTCTATAACAGATAAGCACCCCTTAAAAAGAACAAAAATGGCAGAATTTATACTTTAAAAAAAAGGATAGCATTTGAAGATGTATTTCATTATGTTGACTAGCTGGTTATGCAGGCTCTACAATTATTTGTTTGTAAGAAATATTTTATTGCAATGTTGTTTAGTTGCCAGGATATTTTTGTATGACCCTTATGTACATTTTAAAAATCAAATATTTTTTTTTACTGGTCCATAAAAGTCCCCAGCTGGGAAGCACACTTCTGTCTTTGCAGGAAGAGAAACATCCAGCAGTATGAATATGACAGAGTGACTCAAGATCTGCAGTTTTATCATCTGCTACTGATTTACTCGGACTATTTAGTGAATGAGCTCAGACTTGTAAATACAAACACCAAGAAAACGTATGGCTGGACTCTCAATCTATATTAACACCTAACAACATTATTGGTATCTCCAGACAGTGTACATCCTCAGACAATATGCTCCTATTAAAATGCATCACACAAAATGAAGCAGTTGTGATTTTTGTTTGTTTCAGCAGCTGGAACATGTCAATCGGCCATGAAGCCATGGAGACCAAGGGTTTCAGAATCACAACTTCTAGGAAAAAAGGAACCAAAAAAGATTTCATTTTACTTCATAAGTTGTTTGAATACATTTAACAGATTTTTTGACAAAAATTTATACAAAAAAGAAAAACTGAAGAGCATAAAACATTTTGAAATTGTATGCTTCAGTCTTTGTTGATCAAAGTATTGTAATTTTTCATTGCCCCTTTCAATGTCATTTGATCAAAAAGTAGGAGGATCCTGAGTATCTAACTTTAATCTATTACTGTTTAGTTCAATCATACTTGGAAATAACTTCATTCAAAGTTGAGATTAATTCAAAATCTCCTTTATTCTCCAAGACTTCCTGCTATGGAATAAAGTTTGAGATGAAACAGTTTCCTTTGAAAAAAAGAACATGGAGCTAGACTGAGGTTTTACTAGAAAGAGGATGTCCATCATTGATCAGTTTTTCTGGCAGCTGGGAGGGGATAAAACATAAAGGTATCATTAAGATCGTTGATGTAACATCCTTGAGTGACCTGTAGTGAGCTATGATATTAGGAATTTTCTACCTAGTGCCAAGACATTATCTTTCAACTTCCATGAAGTCACCAGTGCTGGTACCCCCCTCTGCATGTTAGGCAGAATGGAAGCTCCCAGACAAAGGGTCCACAAGATTTTGTGCTTCCTAGACATGATGTACTTCTCCTGTCTAACTGTGTGGAACACACAGTGCATCAAAGAAGGAGAAATCAAAACTGTCCTTAAAAAGTCATAATTCTCACAACAAAACAAATCAATGCAGAGGGCCCTGCCAGTGTCCTTCTAAAACTATGACAACTTTGTTGTTTTGTCTGAGTTTCGTAGAGAAGCTCTAACTTGGTTTTGGTTGGAGATATATGGACAGTTGGAGATGCCAAAAATTAATCTGGCAAATGAAAAATAAATTTGTACAAACCACTGGAAAGTGAGTTATGTTGTTTTCTACAACTGTTTCAAGTTGGAGACAAATGGTTGTCTTCCTTAAACACAACAGTAAAACCAGGATGCTGGAAGCTGATTTACAATTCACCTACCATTGCCACAGCTGTGATTCAGAATTTTGAGTTCACTCTCAGAACTGTGTATGATGCCCCAGAGCAGAGTTTTCTGCTTTCCTGTGGATGCTTGTACAGCTACTCTCAGCCTGCAGATACTGCAGAGCGCAGGTAAGTCATGAAAATGGGAGAAATGTTTCTAGCCTGCAAGAGTAAAGTGGTATCCTAAGTGCTTGAAGAGGTACTGATGTGCTACAGCCTAGAGAAAAATGGAGCCATTTTCTGTCCTGTTATTTAGACAAGAATGGTTGAGTCCCTCTTAAAAAATGTGCTAAGTTTTTTCTGACCTTTTTGGGGTTTTTGGGTCTGTTGTGTAAATGACATTCTAAGACTTTCTGGTGAACTTCCTCTGCTGATCTAGAAATGAAAGCTACCAATTGCCTTGTTTGAAACAGAGGCAGTTTGTTCTGGCTAATCCAACCAGAAGTGTCCTTGTATGTATCATTAGCTATTTTTTTCATACCTGGCAAGGAAAACAAGAGGCTGATAAATCGTGATTCTCTTACCTGCTGGCTACATTTGAATGAACAGGATTGCAAGCAGCTGTTGCAACAGCCTTAACAGAAAGCACTCTTACTCCACACTAAAAACTTTTCCAAAAAGCATAGTAGAAATGTGTAAATATCTTTTCACTCAGTATCATACTAGAAAATTGCTAAAAGTTCCCTGGATCCCACTGGTGATGGTACTTTTTGCAGCTTAGTGGAAAGCAGAAACTGGCTGAAATCTTTCAGCCACATTGGTTTCTGATTTGTGCTCTCCTCTTTTTTCATGATTTTTCTGTGTCTTTCTGATCTGGGAACACACGAGTTCAACAATCTGTCACTGCTGTCCTAGGAAAATGGGGTATTTTAGTACTTCCTGCATGCAGAGCCTTGCCTCCTGGGTTCAACATCTTCAGACAACAGACAAAGGCTATTAGCATTACTTTCTGTATTGTTACGGTGCCCAAAAATTCCAGGCAAGAATCAGGCCTGATTGTGATGGGCATTGAACGAGCACAGCTGGAGTGTCCTGCTCTGAAGGATTCATGGACCTTTCAGCGGTAGTCCTGATTATAATAATTTACAGACTTACGCTAGCAGAACCTGGGGCAATTTAGCCTGTGAAATATATAAGTATGGTGTGGAGTAACTCAGGAAAATGGCACAAAGGCGTATTCACATAAAAAACTCAATCCATGTGCCAAGGTTTAGAAGATTAATTTATTCCATAGGCACTGGATGATGGGGACGATACAAGAAGAAATTCAGAGCCCTGCCCTGAATCACAACCTCGAAAAGCTCTTGCCCCATATTCCCTGGAAAAATAAAAACCCAAAAACACTTCCAAGATGGACACAAATGGTAAGTTTCATGTTTAGGCAGTTTTAATACCTCCAAACACAGAGTTTCAAAAAAATTCACTGTGAAAGCATACTAGCACTAAATAGTTCTGAGAATATGTGCAGTTTTATAAAACTTTAAATGCATTGTACAATCAAGTTAGTTGGAATGAAAAGGCTTGATATAATAATTGGAAGTTTTAATTTCTACAGAGTCATCTTGATCCATTTCTTTTTACCATATTACTATATTACCATTACTATATTACTATTATTATTACTTATTACTATTACTATATTAAATACTGATTTTAACTTCATACCTAATGTAATGAGCATACAATCTTTTGCACTTCATAATGAATCTAAGTAAAGTTAATGGAAACTTCTTAAACCTAACAAAATAAATGCTTCTATGTTCATACAGCAGTTTTAGAAGCTATTATCATTCACCTATATAGATGCTGGTTGCCTATAAAAGATAACTTTGGCCATATATGCAATATATAGACATTTATATAAAACATAAGATTTTTCTGTACAAGAGAAAGACATCATATCATATTTTAGCATATTAGAAGTTTTGCAATATCATTGTTTTCCACCACAATCTAGAATCACTAGAAAGAAGATAAGAATGAAAGGCCACAGGAGATGATTCTGAAGGTCTGTACAGACCTTCTGTACAGCTCAATATCCTCTCTCTAGCTGGGTCCCAGAGCAAGTGACTGAAGGGGAGCACAGACACAGGAGAGCCCAGGACCACGCTGGATGTGCCAGGCACAGCCATGGGTCCCAGGGCTTCGGAGACCAGAGTGGCTTCTGTGTATTCAGGAACTCTTAAGGAGCAGATTGTTTTAAACTCCAGCCTCCCATGACCCCATGCAAACTTTTAGCTTCACAACACCCTGCAGCCAGACCATTCACATCCCAAGTTTTCCAAAATTTGTTTTGAATATGTCTCCTTTTGGTTTCCTTTGATGTCCCCTGTTCTTTAACTGAAAAAGCCAGAAAATAAACAGTGCCTGGTTCACTTTGTCCCTGTGCTCTCCATGATTTTATGGAGTTTTAAATTTCTGGAATGCAGGAATTTTAATCTGAAGAAATTTCTGTGCAGCACACTTCCAGTTCTCAAAAATTTAGAGAAGATTGTAATTAGCAATCAGTCCCTTCAATAGATCATTCTCTAGTGGCTTTGCATATGAAGCATATGTAGCATATGAAGACATATTCTTTTCTAGGTGTCAAATTTTTAGAATCTATTTTTGTTAGTGAACTGCAGGAAAGCACAGACACATGGACACATGAAAACAAGAAACCTTTCATTTGTTTTCTGTGAGAGGAGACAAAAAAACAGTGCTTGCCAACTTCATATTGTTAAGATGATTCCTAAATATCATGAAGGACTGTGAAAATACCCATTAGCTGCAGACACAAAAGTCTTATATTTGATTTACTTATAAAAACCACATTGTACCATGTAAAGCAGATTTGCAACTTTTTTAGGGTATTTTGAAGTCTAGACACTTAGTGTTGTAAAAGAGCCTGAGTTGATTAACTCTACCTCTAGGTCAAGAAAGTGATGCACATTCTAATAGTTCACAGGCCATACTTCAAAAAACCCCACCATTCTGTCATCTCAGATTGTTTGCTCTTATGAATTTCACAAAGTCTGAATATACTTCAAAAACATTTTCAAGCATTATTCTCCAAATCCCTCAAAATTATGGCAACTCCAAAGGCTTGCTGACATTTTTGAAGCTACTGAGTCGCACTGAGGTATCTATGTAATTCATCTGCAGTGTAAAGCATGTGAGGCAACTGAAGACAGAAATACTTGATTTGATTGTTGCTGTTGTTGGATTGTTGATCCATGCAATGTGGAAACTGAAGGCATTATGGATGAGAACAGGGCAGGAAAATTGTAATTTATGATGCATGGAATCACTATGGAAAATTCATTCTTTTATACTTGATAGGGATATCATCTGTTATCAACAAGACTTCAAATAAGTATTGCATCATTATTTGCTGTTATATCAACTATATGTGTTTCAAGTACCATGATTTTGCACTTTTTTATTGATTTAAAAATCTGAAATATTATGAACAAGAAGCAATTTTCTGCTGAGGAGCGCTGGAAGACCTTTATCAGATAGAGATGCCCAGATTTTGGATAACCTGTCAGGTAACAACAGCTGACTTGCAGCTGTCTGGAGCTGGAGACAGAGGGCAGGGGCCAGACCTGGAGCTGAGGTATTTGTACAAGAGATGCTGCTGGCTTTCCTTGGCTCCCAAGGAGCCACAAGTGGCTCTGGGACAGCCTAAAGAGAGTGAAGAATTTTCAAAGTTATAGGCAGAGAGGCTTTGCCTCATTTTTTCAGAAGTCTGTGGTGTAGTCTGTTAGTTATTATTACTATTGATAGCAATGCGTGCTATATCCAGCATATTTATTATGCTTAGCATTAACAACAGATGCTGTAGGATGATAATACTAATGCAAACGGAAAAATAAAGCAACAAGTTTAACAACTGTGCAATTCTTTATTGCTTCTTCAGTACCCCATTAATCACAAAACTCGCTGATGGATTTTGGCTGCGAACCAATGTGACAGATGGTGAATAAAAACCAATGTCTTTTAAAAACCACCCACAGAAATATATTTCAGTTTTGCATTTTGGGCCTGCATCTCTTCTCCTAGCCATTAGCTAATGCAGCATAAATACACATCTCTGTGAATAACTGCAATGAAAGGAGGTCCAAATCATCTTTAAGACAAAATACAGGGACATTGTTTAGAAATAAGTAAACTTATTTTGGAATTTATTTTCCAATGCATTATGGAATTTATGTTACCTGATAGTACTAATATAAAATGCAATTGACTGTGTGTTTAAAAAATCAAATGGAAGTAAGGAATTGTCATTGAGAGACTGGTTTCCAGGTGACACAAGGACTCATATTTGTAAGTTTTTCATAGAGATTGCGTAAAGAAAGGCTAATTCTTTTACTCTATACCCTTCACTACCATACTTGTTCTTCAACCCTTGTGGCTTCTTTTATTGTCAAGATCACTGCTGAAATAAAAATCAACTTGATTAATCTTCTCCTCTTCCAGTAATTTTCAAAATTTACTAATTTAGTAGCATTATAAAATATTCTATAGTTGAGGACTGGATACCTTTGGAATTTTCATGCACTTAAGTATATAGATACTGTGTTTGTTTTGAAAATAATAAAATTTAAATAATTGATTTATCCTCAACCCAAACTACTTGGGAATAGCTTTAAATATATTTATTTTAAAGAAGAATACCTTTAAATATTTTTGATAGAAAATAAACAAATTTCAAAACTTCAAATGTTTTGTTTACATACTTGAAAAAAGAAAGTTCTGATTTCCATTTCTAAGTGAGGCTTTTTCAGACTTCTAGACTACACAAAGACATTTCCCTGTGTCATGTTGTCAGGCATAAGCAACAAGAAAATACCTATGAAAAAAATCCCACTCTGATGAAAGCCACCCACTGAGTCACACCTAGTTTGCTCCTTTCCATTTTGTTATTTCACTCTGTGATATCTGACACATTTGCTTTTGATTACTGAACTCCTTTAAGCATGTCCCTTATCTAATTTTCAGAGTATCTGTCTCTTTTCAAATACATACTTACCTAACATTTCACTTATGGTGCTATTTAGATTAAATACGAGATGTGAGTGCAGTGATTCATGTCAGTGCCCTGGTTCCAGCCAGGACAGGGTTAAAATTAACTCTCTCCTGGCCAGAACCAGGATACAAAGAAAAACCTTTTGCCAGAAAAAGAATGATTCTGAATTCCACCAGGACAAAAAACAATGGATGCTGGATTCTACCGCATCTCTCAGCTTACAACCACCTGGGCAGAAACCAGATAACCAATAACAGCTCTTCAGATGGCTTACCTGAAATCGATGTGCAGGCTGCAGCAGAAAGGTACACAGAAAATGTGGCATTATTACTTGAACAACAAAGCAACAGACTGGGACAAAAGCCAGGAGGAAGAAGTTGGCTCTGGCTGGCTGTCCCAGCAGCAGAGCCCCAGCTGCCCTCAGAGGTGCCAACAAGCTCAGAGCAGGGCTGGGCTGGTCTCACATGTACCACGTGTGCTGGGTGGATGAGGGACAGCCCAGCAGCAGAAAGGTGGTGCTGGCCCTGAGCAGTTCTAAAGTGCTGACATCATGCAGGCAGCTACAAATCCAAAGCCAGATTTTTGGCCTTTTTCTTTAGTGGTTAGATATATTTACAGGAAAAAATCCTGCTGCCAGGTTTGATTGACTGAGCACAGTTAAGAGCATATAATATTGTCTTGCCATTTTAAGTTTTAGATCCAGCCTTTTTTGTTGCTTCTGGTACTATTGCAGGTTTGATTTTTTTATCAGATATTTTACTGCTAATATTTTGTATTTTGTTGTTGCTGTGGCTTTGGATTTTTTTTCTAGAAAACTTTCTTAGCAGTACTCCTAAAAGAATAAGCCGGTAGGTGCACAGCAGCCCTGATGAAACTTCTAGTATCCAAGGCATCCACAATTAAAACCTGTTATTTCAGTTTTTTTTTACAATATTCTATTCAAAGTTAAGTACCAAAATACTCATCAAAAACCAATTAAACATATTTAAATGTTTAACAGCTGTAAGAATTTTATATTGTGAATGAACTGTCAACAATAACATTTTATTAGCAGCTCTCTGCACTGTAAAACTGCAGGGAGCAGATGCAGTATATCTGAAGCATATGAAAAACAATTTCACAAAGTGTAAAATCAGAAAGTCTGATTGTGAACAGAACATCAAACATCAGGATAAAATCTCTAGCATATTAAACATCTCAAACACGGTATGCTCCAAGGAGGTCTGTGAGACAAGGATCCATACCATGTGTGGAAGACTGTATTTCTGAAAAAATTGCAGCATAAAACATGTGTTTTATTAACAGAAACTATGGATGGTCCTAGTCCAGAACATGATCCAAGCATGATATGTGGTCCAAAAGTTAGCATCAACATTGCTTATTTACAGCGGGCAACATAAGCAAAGGTGAGCAGAATTGCTGCATCTTGTGAATGAACAGGAGAGTTTCCAAATCTGCCATTTCTCTACTCATATGACCTTTTAAATGTGCCCATGTCACTACTTGGGCAAACCTGAGGATGAATGGCTCTAACCTTGCATTCCTTCAATTATTTATTGGGAAAACAAATTGCCATAGGAGAATGACCTGCTACAGCCAAAGTCTTCTACTTCTGTTCCTCTGTTCCTATCTTCCACCTGGAAGACACAAGACAGCTGCCCACTTACCCTTTCTCCTCCTGCCTCACATATCCTGCAGATCCTGCAGATCTGCACTTATTTATACTCAGGTATGGGTTCTCACTGCAGCACATGTAATCTGTTGAGAATGCACTCCAGCACTGCTCCCAGAATTCTGTGCAAGAAAGGCCACAGTGAAGTGGAGAGAGAAGGGCACCAGAATTCCACCAGAGATCTGGAGAACAAGGAGAAGGAAGCTGAAATGATTCCGCCCATATTGTGTGATGTGACAAGGCTTTAGTGCATGGGTTTTTTCTGCACTCAAGGGCCTTTGGCAAAGGAAGATTTCACTTCCTGTCAAAACAGACAGAAAAGGGATACAATCATATAAACAACAAGAGTAGCTGGGGATTAAGACTAAAATACAAAATAAGAGGCATATGAATATGACATGCAAATACGCCTGCATGCCTGTAATTCGCAAACACCATTTATTAATTGTATCAGAGCATCACGATCCCCTTATCACATACCAGGGATGGCAAACCCGAGGTATGTTTGAATACTTTCTGGATTATGTAGTTCAGGTAAAAAAAAAATTACTTTGTTACCAAGTAAATCTGATCTTACAAAATCGATCTTTGTCTGTTACAGAGTTAAGACAAAGATGCTGTCTTCTGGCCAGAAAAAAATTATACAATTTTTAATAGCACATCTAAAATTATGCTAGATCTGCACCATTTTTATTTGGGTTTTGCAAAAAGCCTTTGCAAAATCTTTAGGGATATACACCTAATATGCAGAGTCAACCATCGTGCTTCAGAAGAAGAAAAGTGGGGTATTTTTATATTTCTGATATTGGAGCTTGTAATGAAACAGACCACATATTTTTCTCCATTCTGCTGTCAGCTATTTTTTGCTCCTCTTCATTTGATGCTTGGCAACAACAGAATTTATTTTCCCTGTCTGCATTGACTGAAGCAATGTGGTCCCTTCCTTCCTGGCTCTCAGCACTACTTATACAGTACTGCAGAGAGTAAGACAAGCCATTAGATATTAACTTTACAGACTGAAACTGTAGCTATTTTGCAAAGTAGAAGTATGGGATGAGAGAAGACATGTCATATACCCTGACATGTGAGTAGTCTAAATCAGAGCAACATCACAACACAAAGCAGACAACTTCTGTAAAACTTGAATCCTCTTTACTAGCTTCAGCTTTCTAAAGAAAAAAGTTGCTCATCACATGGTTGTTACCCAAACACTTGTTCTGCAAATTAACCAGTGATTTTCACCTCCAGTAAGGTCGATAAAGTATTTCAAACGCATCTTTACAAAGTATGCTGATTAAACAAAACGGACATGCAATCATTATGTTCTAAAACATGTAAAGTATTTCTCTAGAGCCTTATTTAGTCCTCTTCTTCACACTGAAAATAATTAGGTCCTCAGAGTGAAGTGCCATACAACTTTGGTAAGGACAGCAGAATGACTCGTTTTCTGTTTGTTACGTGGTCCTTGCAACAATACACAGGAGGTGATGAAATAAGACATTACACCAAATGTTTACCAGAGGCAGCTTAAAAACTCTTCTCCCTGAACCATTGCAGCCAGCTTCATTTGGACCATTCACAATCAAAGATTTGATTTAAAGAGTATATCCAACAGGAACTCATCAACCCATGTCATTAAAGAATTAAAAGCCTTAGAAAGAAATCCCTACTCTGAACCCAGGCCAAAGTCTAAATTTGCTCTAATTTCAACAGTCACGAGCAGTCACACCCAGCACCTGCCAGGACAGCCACCCCTATAGCCTGAAGACCTGGACCTTTCCAAATTTCTGTCCTGGTTAACAACCGTCATCTTTTAACACAAGGAGGGCCAGGAACTCCTTTGCATGGAAAACATATGTTTTGCATTTTGCAGGTGTGATTTGAGCCCTGTTCTCACAACAAGATTATTATTTCCTTCTGTGTGTGAGCTGGCAGGGAGAACAGGGACAGAAGGTATTATTCCCAATATAAAATGGGGAATTTAGGCACAGAGCAGTAAGGGTAAATATTTATTAATTTGAATGTTCTGTTTGAAGAAGTAGGGTCTGAATTTCCAGAGAGCTTTGTGCTATTTAGAAATATGTGTTCAAAATAAGACAAATTGCAGAGACTCCACCTGTGGTTGCTATTTATGCTTTTATAAACCAGAGCTCCCAAGTCAGCTGGAAAATGGGTAAAAAGAAAACAATCTCAAAGACCGCCTGTGAAAACTTAGATTTACCTGATCTGTCCAGGGCTACACAAAGCATCAGCGGGTAAATTAGAACTCGGCCCAAGTTTCTGGGGCAATGCTCTCTGCATATGGTGACTCCTTTCCCTTTAGTACCTGCCTGATCCTCAGCTCAGTGTCTGTGTACTAAAACAAGTTGAGCTCCTGATTCATTCCCAAACCAGTTCTACACTGCACAGCATACAAGGAAGTCCTGAAGTTAAAGATCACAATGACCATACACAATGCAATTTCTAAAATTGTAATTTTCTCCAGAACTTCTCTATGTTTTGAAAAAAAAAATATTCTATTAGAAACAAAATCCTCAACCAAACAAAAATACAGTAGCTATTTAGGACAAGGAGTCTCAGACTTTGAAATCTGGGCATGTCATCTTTTGCTTGTTCATTGGAGCAAACTGAAGAAAATCCCATAATTTCATCATATTGACAAGTATCTTTCGCACCAGAAACATTCTGGTTCACTGTTGCTTGGTCGAATGAACCTTCAGTAATGCATTGTCATCCTCCTTGAGGAACAGGAAGGGAGGACCCTTTCTTCTACCAGAAAGAAATGAACTTTGGAAACTGTTTTTTTTCCCAAGGAAAGGCAAAATATAGACACTATAAAGTCATCCCCAATTCAGCCCCTCCCAACTCTGGCCCTTCATCCCTCTTTATTGGTCAGTTCCTCTGCACCAACTGAGCTTTGATGCTGAGATTGATAGGCAAATGCATTTTGGGATGCAAATGGTAAATTCTGGATCTAAATGAAGTGTACCTGGCTGTGTGCTCCCCCATAGAAAGTCTTGCTTAGCTTTATTATTTATTTTACTTTTTAGGAAATATACCTGGCAAGCTTTAGTAAATAATAGTCTGTAAAAAATACATGAGCAGCGATAAGAAAAGGTATATCTCCATTGTATTCTTTTCCATGTTTCTATTTTTTGCTCTAAAACAAGGAAAAAAAAATCAAAAAACCCCAAACATAAAACAAAGCAACAACTTTTATTTTAGGTAATCAGGACAGTATATTTTACATTGAACTTTATATTAAAAAATAGGTGAAGTATGTCATCAGAAATTAAATTAAAATATTCAGTCTGTGGTAGATGCTTAAAAAGATAATTTAATTTCAAATGCTTAAATTCTGGAAAAGTTATATAACTGAAAAAGGATTAGTAGTGAGAAATATTAAGTAGGTTTAAAATAAAGCTGGATCTGGAAGTAAAAATTTTATTTCACTACTCATTTTCAAAAGTAATGCACCTACCAGCTTATGAAAATTGTTCATAAATTCATGCTGTATTTCGATCTTCTGTCAACAAGAAAAATAACTTTACAATGCAATTAAGGAGCATTTCTTAACATTTATTGAAATATTTTCTTTTACTCTCTTGATGTGACATTTTTGATAAGTGATTTGCCTAAATTTGAAAGTCAAAAAAAAAAAGAAGGTAGGAGATAGTTTACCTTTCCATTTAAAGAGTTAAAGTTTAGTAGGTTTGTTTTTTTTTTTTTTGGTTTTTTTTTTTTGGTCAGGTCAGATCTTCAGGAATTATTCTTTTGCGTGGTTACCAAACTGGAAAAAAAATCAGCCATACACCTCCAAAGAAGTGTCATGCCTTATCATTCCTTCATTTATCCGCTTTAATTTAAAAATCTGTAAGTGAACACATACACACTTTGGCCGTGATCCAATCAGAACATAATTACATATGTAATACATACATAATTGCATCTTTATTCAAAGTACCTACATGGCTTCAGCACAAGTACCTACATGGCTTTAGCACATGATTAGGTCCTCTTGGAATTTCAGTCTTAAAATAGATGAGAAAAAAAAAGTGCCTCCAGTATATTTTTTTAAATGCTGAATAGGTTTTACGATAACAATGCCTCCCATTGTTATCCTAAAAATCAAGACACTTCCAGCAAACAGAAAATGGACACTTCATAGGACAATTTATTTTCCGGCCAGCTGATGAACCTGTGACCATTTGGCATGGCACTGATTTAATTCCTATTAAGCCAAAAAGAAAGAGCTTGAGCCCATGATGTTACTTGGCAGAGGTTTCTGCACTAAAGGAACAGCTGTTCTTCTAAAGGTTTCTGTCCCTCTGGAGTCCCACTTAAAGGAGTGGCTTAATGTAATTTTATTCTACTGAAGAGGGAAAGAGGATTAAAAAAACCAAACAACCCAGCCCAAACCAAGTCTTTTTTATTAATAGGTGAACTTGGTACTTCGGAAGATATTTTGTCACGGTGTAGAGATCAGCCATTTTTAACTGGCTGCCATTAGCCCCATTTGGTAAATGGGACCAAATAATCAAAATTATACTACCAAAACAAATCACATAAAAATCAAATTTTTCATCAGAATGCTGACATATTCAGAGGCAAACTACTAGAGTGGATGAGAACAGAAACATCAGGAGTTAACAATATATAGAGAGGCACCTGTATCCTCGGTGTTTCGGCAATGTTAGAGCAATGAAGAAAATTCCACATGATCAGAGGTAATTGACCTCCTGTGTCAATGTATTCATTAGACCTGCAGTCCCTGGAAAAGCTTCTTCCCCAAAGCACTGGATTCAGCTGCTGCTTGCTGCTTCAGGGAATTCTAGCTGCCTCTTTAATTTTTATCAATCAGCAATTAATTAGCAGTTTCTTATAGAAAATGTCTTATAAACAAACATAAAATAAACTCATACATAATTCCCTAATGATGGCCTCCTCTTCAAAACACACTTGAAAAGAAAAGCTAGTATAAGATCTTTTAAAAAAAGGAAACCAAAGAAACACTCTTTCGTTTCAAGTGATTTATCCAGAGTGGAAGACGGATAGTCTTTGCATGTTTGCCAGTTGTTGGTTTATACTTTGCAAATACAAGGACCTGCAAAAAGACAAAGACAGCACTAGAATTGACTATGTTCCCTCCTTGCATAAGTTTATAAAAACCCTTTCAAACCTCAGGGCTAAGAGTAGAGCAGAGGAAAATGGAGTAATTTAAGGGAAGACTAAAAGGAACATTTGTGTGAACTGCTTTAATGGCTACTTGAAAGGTAAATGCAAAATTCTTACTAAGGTTATTTATTAATCATGTCTCATTCAATTTCACCCCTGGATCTTGCCTGAGTTTTAGCAGAAATTAAGTTCTTCGAGTTCTAAGGAAAGAACAATACTACTGATTTATTCTCTCTCTTGTTCTCATACATGAATTGTAACCTACAAAATACTCTCACCTTGCCACAGAACACATCAGCAATAAGAAACATAAAGATTGTATAAGAAAAGAGTGAAAAAAGCTGTAAGTTTTATCTCTTCAAAGCAAAGTAAACTGTCCACAACCTCAACTGCATGATCCTTCATTTGCGATGCACTGACAAAGTTGTAGGATGGCGAATTTGCTGGAAAGTTAAGAAAGAAATGTTGGGATCAAGTATGACATTCTATAATAAAAAAGTGGACCAATAAGGAAAGATGTAAGAACTGTGAGCCTTCCTCATCATTCTATTTTCTGAGCAAACATAGAATTTTTGGACAACTCATTCTCCCTGTTGAAAACTCCCTTTTCAAGGAGAGACGGATGAGGTGATCTAATTCAACCATACTTTTGTTGTTGTTGCCCAGCTGGAGCAGGAGCTGGGAGACAGCTCCAGCTCTATATAGAGAAGAGGCAGGCTGGACTGCCACACTAGTGGCTTTGAGGTCAGATTTTTGAAAGCCTTTCAGAGGATGCTTTTGTCTATGATATATGTGTATCATCCTTCAGGCTTTGTTTGCACAGAGCAGCCACTGCCCTTGTGGATGCAAACAAGTCTCTGTTGACATTAAAGTGTGCTCACGGCCTTGTGCAGACCCAGCGGTTTCTTGGTGATGTGAGCTTATTTGTTTCTCCAGACACAACAGACTGTGAACCTTAGCACATTGGGGAGATTTTCACCACTTTCTCTGTATGCACTTTCCCCCTCTTTGTCCAACTGTTTGCCAGTGCCTCTTCCTTCATCTGGACTTACAGTCATGCACAGGAAAAGGGACTTCTAGAACATCCCTTTCTAGTACTGTGTGTTTGCTGGAGACAGCTATAGCCACCCCCAGAATTTGCTTCTCTATAAACACAGAAGTACAACATCTGCATGACTCAAGGATGATGTTTGGGGACAGCCTGGTGTGCTGCAGGTGTGCTATGGCCCAGCTGGGAGCAAATCCAGCAAAGAACCAGGCTGCTGCTGGAGGCAGAGAAAGCTCCTGGCAATCACAACTGCTGTCACTCAAAGTGAGAGTAGAGCAGGATGCTGCCAGCCCTAGAGGAACATGGCATCTCTTACGTATATGTTGATGTTGCTGCAGTGCTCATTTTACTGAAAGCTGGGTGTCCCAGCCTGGCATAGTGCTGGCCCAAAGCTGGGAGACCTGACCAAATCCACAACAACTAGAAATCTCACACAGCCAAGCCACTGGGCTTTATATCATGAATCGTAAGTCAGCTGCTGCTTTGAAGTATGGTTTTGGACTGTCATGTATGCCTGTATGTTTTATCAGCTTAGCCCAGTGATACTGAATTTGTCATTTCTCCTTTTGGAAGGAAAGGCTGTTGAAAAGCAGCACAGCTGTTAGTACTCTGGAGGATCTAGCCATGCCAAGAGCAAGAGGGGAGTTTCAGAATAGGGGCTTTAAAATTCTCCTGTCACAGCAGAGTGAAGAATGATTTGATTTGCTCTGGTGGATGATCAGGCTGAACATACAAATTCATTATCTGCATTCCAGGTGTCTAGGGAGATTAGTAATTCATTCGAGTGTGTCTCTGGTTGCTGAAGAGTGCATCTGAATTCCTCGCTATATCTCCCGACTTCACAGTTGGGAACACAATCAGAAATATTAAGCACAACCTTCCAAATGATAGTGGCAGGAATTTGTTAGTCCTGATTTGCATGATGTGATGTTGAAACCTTAAAACTCACAAGTCTCGGGGTTCTATTCCACACCAGTGCCTGGAACAAGGTAGAAGGGGGATTTAAGACACGTGAAAAATAGATTGTCATCCCAGACAGACACCATACAATTATGAAATTAACTCCTCGGATACCTCCCTGACTCAGGCTCTCCAGTTGCCTAGACCTATTCTCCAAAATGTCCCCAGTCATACCACCTTGCAGCCTACCCCTAAGCACAGCTAATGCCCCACCCTCTAAGTTTCCTATGGGATTAGATCTAGATCAGATCCAGAAGGTGTTGCCAGATTGCACCTCACATACAGCCATCAGATCAGGATCCTCTGAATCTGTAGTAATGTATTTGTTACAAGATAATGTGGCTGAGAGGCTACATATCATTTGCCTTAAGGGGGGTTATGGAGATAATTTCCTTATAACAGTTTATTCAAGAACCTGTCTGACATATTTTCTTTTTGATGTAGCTGTCTTGCTTCACTTCCTAATTTTTAATTTACAGAATCCAGTCCCCTCTTACATGTTCTCTTGCTGGCTCAGTAGACCTTATGTTCTGCGCTTCTGGTGACCCCAGTGGAAAATGAAGGACTACCCATAGAATACAGCCTACTGACCAATACACTGTCCTGTGGGGTGAAAAAGCTGAGGCTGAACTCTCTCATGATGAAGTAAAATTGAACCTTCACCATCCATAGAGTGTTGGATATTGTACAGCAGAGCCAGCAGTGGTTTAAGTCTTGGTGCTTAATTTTTATAATCATCCCATTCAATGGGGGATGGATGCTCTGCTCCTGTCCTGAGGCATCAGTCTTTTCCTGTGTATTTTGCACAGTGTTTTTTCCAGGACTCTCTATTTCATCTACATCCTTCAATGAATCTTGCTTTTGGTTTTTTGTGTTTATCTTCAAAAAACTACGTCAGCCATGAAATGCACTGAATGAAAAGGTGGATGAACACCCCAATTTGAAAAGGTTGCCCTGTTAGTAAAATTTCACTCTATGAATACAAAATGCCTGAACACAAAGTGATCTTCTTTCACTTTCTAGTAATGAGAAGTACAAGTTACTTGGGGCTTTTAATAGCAGTAGCTCTCAAAACTGTATGGCAACAGTTTTGAGAACAGTGACCTTCTCTATCAACTGAGGATGAGCATTTCTCCTCAGAGCTGATATTGGTGTCAATATACATAAATTCTTTCCAGATTCAAGCTTTAATTCTACAACCAATTCATTAGAAAGGCAACACAGTGAATAACTACCTCATACAGGAATCCCTGGTGGCAGCTATCTTGATAATCTCTCTTGGATTTGGAAAACCTGTTCCATGCAATGAGATGACATTGTAAAGAAATAAAAACAAGCTCACTTATAAGTTTCTCTCACTTTCTTGTCTGAGAAAATGCTTCTGACATGCCTGGAACCTTTGATTATATCTGGTAATTATACAAAGTTCTTAAAACATTGATAGTTGACTGTTCTAATTAGAATTTCAGGGAAGAAGCTTACCAGTTAAGAAGCCCTTGAATCAGATACTTTCCTTCCCAGGTCCAGTCTTAGCATCCGAAGCAGTGACCATGCTACCATCACCACTTTGGTTATAGAGCTTAGCTTGGATCACAGTAGAGCACTTGGATCCCAGCTCTCTCCCCTCGGGACCCTGCCCTGCTACAAGTTCTGTGTGAACTGATGCTTCAATCTCTACTGAGTCTTGCTGAAATCATGATGGTGGCTGAGGATGAGAGATAACCAAGCTTCCTCATTTTGAAATTTTATTAATAAATTTGCTGTTGGATGAATAAAAATGAATTTTAATAGCAAGAAGTGATTATTAATGAATAGGGGAATAATTTTTTTTTCAACTGGGGCTAATAAAAATTTTCAGACTATTTTTTTTTTTTAGCAAAAAGGAAAAAACATAATGTATAAGTGTTGCGGTGTGCCTTCATGGTTTGCCCCGGAACTCTGGTTCCTCCCCTGAAGATGTCCTCCCAGGTGTGTCAATCACTCCTCCTTTCCCCACCCTGACCCGTGCCAGCACTGTCTGTCACTCCGGGCATTCCAGAAGTGCGTTGAGTGATTGGGCAGATTCAAAAGATGCCCTCCACTCCTGAGGGGGCATTGGGCCACGCAGGTGTCCTTTGTCCCCAGGGACCTCCTCTCCCGTACCTGGTTGGTGGGCTCCCTATCCCTTCCCCACTTCCCTCCCCCATGTGAAAAAGGGTAAGCAACCACACGGCCCAGGAGTTCTCTTGGAGCTGTTGCTACATTCAGAGGCCTGCGGGCCAGAATAAAAGCTCTGGATTAAAACCTCCATCAGAATTGACTCCTTTCCTTCACCATAGCCTTAAAGACTTCTCCAGCAGCTGGAAACCTGAGGAGCAGACCCTCAGTGAGAGGAAGATCCATCCCGCTGTCACCGGAGTTCCGGCATGCCTGGACTTGTCTCCATGTGCCCATCTGCAGCATCCAGCTAGCCAAAAGTGTCTCTGGTATGAAACACCACAGTGGCCACTATTTGGTTCAGCAGCAGGGGCCAGACAAGCCAAGGCATGTCCCGTTTTCGACATTGGTAACACCAATATATAAGGATGGTTTTTCCACTTCAAAATGTGCCCAAAGGTTCATAGAAAAATTAATATTTAAAAGAGTGTCTTCCTTTTGTTTTGGTTCCTTTGCAAGTAAATCCTCAAATCTATACTAACAAAACTGGCTGTTTTAAGAAATCTCTTTGAAGAATAAGATACTGTCAATAATCTGTTCTCTACAATTGAATATCTATACACATATACATAACATTTTGTTTGTCTTTTTCTAATTTAAACTGGAGCAATCAAAAAACTTCCAAAGATTCTTTGCTTCACCATATTTTAGGCTGAACAGTGCCCACTCATTATTAACTTTTTCCCATTTATAACTGTGTGTGAATCTCAGTTACAATTTTCTTTCCTTATGGAAAAATCCTTTTCTTTTCCATATTTTTTCTATGACTTTATGGAAATTAGTATTCTTCTTTCCCAGTTCCAACTGTGAAAGTAGCAGAAGAAATACATATTGTGCACTGCTCCCTTGGAAGTCTAGATTTGTCTTTCCTTTTATTGAGGAAATATTTTAGATTTCTTATGGTTTTTAGGAAAGCCAGTGCATCATCTTGTTTAATGGGAAGTTTTCATAGAGCTCTATTTTATTCTCATGCCATGATTTCTGACTGATATGACTGTACACATCTTCTGCTACTCAGACCCCCCCTGAGAAGTTCTTTGTATTGATGTATTTTATAAGCCTATTATATTATATTAGCCTCCAGGCATTTGAAGTAATTAAAGGCAAAGGCTCCTGTTGGAGCAGCTCTTTTAGGGTGTAGTGACTGTGAGCAGCTTGGCAAAGATGCTGCTGCACCTTTATCAGGTTCTAAACACTCACAGCCACAAAAATCTTGCTTCTCCTACTATGGCAAAGCAAGGGACCGTGTAAAGAAATACTTCTAAAGAGAATTGTGAAGGTTAAACCAGAAAGAAATGAGTCTGTGTATTCAAAAAGAACGGATCAGGATAAGGATAAAAGGAACTTTGAACATGAAAGTGACCAATAAAACAAACTCCTGTATAAAGAAGAAATGAGCACCCAAATGGACCTATAAGTGAGCACTCATTCATTCTATATCATGAGATATTTGAACTCTGACATCCCTCAGCCATCTGAAGTCTTCTTTCTGAAAGATTTCTTGTAGCAAAACCCTTGTCTGCAGGATGAAAAAGTTTTGAAGGTGGATAATGATCACGAACAACAAAAAACAATTTACAGTAATGTAGAGCAATAACCTATTAATTATCTTGGGGGTTTTTTGTTGTGTGGGTTTTATTTTGTTTGGTCTGTAATGTTTCCACCCTTAAACTCCTCCCCAAAAAGCTATAGTTTGTCCATGAAAGACATTCTCAAGGTACAGATAAAAAGATGCAAAAACTAGTGCTGGTAGGATGTAAAGAAATTTATAAATCCCTAAAAGCTCTGACAATTCTTAAGTATTTTTTTATTAAAAATAGTCATAAATTAGGCTTTTTCCCTTTCAAAATTTTGTCAAAAATGTGAAATCCAGTTTTATGGCTTTGAATTCATTAACTCTGCATGAGCTGCTCTGTGTTCTCCACATCTGAACAGAGATCAAGAAGGTGCAAATGGCTGCATATGATGGAGAATTGTATTTAAAAAGCAGATTAGCCCTCAGAAGGCCTGTTAGTAGCCTGTATCCAGAAAATGTGATTAATTTCTTCTGAATGAACTTTGTGTGCTAATTAATGAAACTTTTCATTAATGGGCTGTTGCAGAAACAACAGCTTTGTATCTGTAACATGAATTTTTCCCTTGGAGTTCTCTTTATTAAGTGCACAAAGCATACCTAGTTTGTACACTGGCCTATCTGTGCAGAATTTAGGCATTAATATTTGAAAACTGATCCCGTATCCTCTTTAAGCCAGGAAATAGATTTTATGTATTTATCTATATGCTGCTGAAAAGGCTCTGTTTGTTACAGCTGAGGAAAGAACCCTTCTGTCAGTAACTCTGTAAGGGCCAGCTACAATAAATTACTGCCAGCAGGCTTCAGTGTGAGGCCCAAACTGAGCATCCAATGTTTGTCATGATTTGGATGAGTTTCTGACATATAGGATACAATAAATTGACTGGAGTCTTTCAACCACAGTACTTGTCAAAGTATTCTGTTTACTTTTCTGCCAGTTTTATCACTAACAACCTATTAAATTACCTGATTAAAAAAAAAAAAAGGGAAAAAAGAAAAGCCATTTATTTTCTTTGCAAGCATTTGAATGAAGCAGGGATTTTTCTTGCTTTGGTCCATGACTTTCTGTGTGGAGTAAAAAAGTTGTCATGCTTTTGCATTTTCCCAGTAATTTCCTAGAACCTGGTTATCATTTGGTCATCAGAGACTCTTAACACCCTTATCAGTATCATTAAGAGATGGTTGTTAGCATCTTTGATAAATGGCAGCAATTTTTATGGTAAATCTATAAAATGCCTTTGGTTGCCAAATCTAATACAAGCTCAAAAGGAATTTTTTTTACTTCTAGCTGTAGACAGCCAGCCATAAACATGTAAGACAATGAAGAAACAAAAATGTTGTTTTTTTTTTCCAGTGAGCTCAGTCTCAACTTCATCCTTGATAAACAAATCTTTACTTAGAAATATAACTTCTTGCCGCCCTAAAAGTGGATAGAACAGAAGGTCAACCAGTCACTGAGTTTAACTTCTTAATTTAAAGTCATAGGACATTTAAGTGTTTTTTTTTTTCAGATTTATCTTCCATATATTCAATCAAATTCTATACAGTGGATATGAAGGTCATAAATAAAGCAAACAATGAGCTGTAAGCAACATGATCAATAAAAATTCAGTGTTTGTAAGGATCTCAAAAAGAAAATGGAACTAATATTAGGTAGATTCTGCTAATAAAATATGTAGTGAGTTGTTAAATAATTTGGAATGGAAACGTACTTACATGCTCCTAGATGTTTACTAATCCCTTTGTTTATTACATTACCCATAGATATAGCTGTATAGTATCATGTGTCAAAATACATGGATGGGAAATCCCAAAGTGAGCTCCCTGACAAGAGATGCTACAGTGACAAGAGCATGAGTGACATTTGGAAAGGAGCTTTCAGCTCAGAAGAAGACATACAGACTTTCAGATGCTGAAGATGGCACCGAAAGTCTTAAGAATTTGTCCTTGCTAGTAACCTTGTGCACAGATGATGATCTTGCTCAGGATCTTCTTTAATTTCGATAGAGATGAAAGAGATTACAATGCAGATGGTGGGATCAGCGAAACTGCTAAAGCTGAATTAAGCCCTTGCAATAATGTTTTCTACAGTATCTCTGGAAATATGTCACAGTTTAAGCCTAGCTGAAAATTAAGCACCACACAGCAGCTCATTCAACCCTCCTCTCCCCAACCAACCTGATGGAACTGGGAGGAGAATCAAAATAAAGCATGTAGGTTGAGATAAAAACAGTTTAATAGGGAAAGAAAAAGCCACAAACACAAGCAAAGCAAAACAAGGAATTAATTCAATCCTTCCCATGAGCAGGCAGGTGTTCAGCCACGCCCAGGAGAGCAGGGCCCCATCATGTGTAAAGGTGACTTGTGATTACAAACACCATCACTCCAGAAGTTCCCCAGGTTCCTCCTTTTTCCCTCCGCTTAGTATGTATGACCATGATGTCCCATGGTCTGGAATATCCCTTTGGTCAGTTGGAGTCACCTGTCCTGGCTGTGCCTCCTCCCAACCTCCTATCCCCTGATCCCCTTGCCAACATGGCAGAATGAAAAGCAGGAAAGGCCTTGGCCCTGTATAAATTCTGCTCAGCAATAACAAAATCATCTCTGTTTTATCATCATGTGTCCAGCACAAATCCAAAACACAGCCCCATGCCAGCCACCATGAAGAAAGTAACTCTACCTCAGCCAAACCCAGCACGAAATGGTAAGCAGAGGTTTGAGACCTTGTCAAAATGGAACAATTGTTTCACTTCATTTGGGGAGTGAGGTTCATCCTACAAAAAATATTATCTGAACCAATTAACTGTAAGAAAAGCATCTGACTCACTAGATGAAATCAGTCTCTGATCAGCTATTTACAGCTTGCAAGCAGAAGCTGGCAGACATGCTTATCTGTAATTGCTTTTTTACTGAATTTCGATATTGACTGTAATCCGTATATACATCCCCATAACTCATTGAAATGAAGGCTTAGACTTCATGACTTACTTTAACAGTGTAATCAGGAAGTGACTGAGAAGAAAACACTAGAGCAAGACAAACTAGAACAAAAAAAAAAAAAAAGACAATAAACATTGAAATACTTCTCACAAGCAAAATTATATAGGATTGCCTTATGGACTAACTGTAACTCACAGACACACTCCAATTACAGTGGCAACCTTCAGTTAACGTGCATTTTTTCCCTCTGCCATAGAAGTATGAGACTGGAACACCTGCTGAGCTATCAAAACTGTCAACATGACATACTCCCTTATTATACAAAAGAGGAATGCTATTTGAAAGCTCCTTCCAGCCCAGTCTATCACTAAGCACTCAAACCAGAACCAAGGCTCTTTCATGCTAAAATAAAACTACAGCACAGAAAACCAATATAAATCACAGCATCCCATTCTGCATTGCACAAACATCCTCATTGATTCAAAGGCATATAAGTATTCCTGCCTCTCTCAATTAGCATAAGGATTTATTGCAGAATAGAAACTTGAGACAGGAAGGAAAATATGCAGGAAATAAAAAGACCATTCAGAAATATACAGTTCAGTAGTTTCCAGAATGTATTAGTATTTTCATTATATTCCTGCTCCAATCCTCCATGAATCTCTAGATTATTTCTTTCAACACAGAGGGCTATAAAAAATTCAGTCAGCATGGTAAAGCATAACCTTCCACTCCCTGTTTTTTTTCTTGCTTTCCATGCCTTCTCTTGACACTTAGGGACCTACCATTGGAATACTGTTGAGGCAGCTATGGGTATAAAATGCACTGTCTTGCTTTAAAAATAAGAAGTTCAGGCTGCCCACATTTTAACAACTTATTTCCCTGTGCCAGTTTGAATTAGTTTATTGTGTCATGGGTCAGAACTAGAGGCTACATTTCTGTCATACCCATTTCCTCCTACCGGAGTTCTTCACAAGATCTTATTGCCAAGGGAGGCACTTGTGAGGCTGACAGCACCATTGCATTGCAATTTGAAGGGGCTATCTCAATGTGCCTTATCCTAATAATTTTAATGACCTTACATTTATTTTCCATGTCACTCATTTTCTTTTAATTTTGCAAATTATAGTAGTGATTACACGCAGGTACTCTGTCATCAACATTTTTTAAGTTGATATTTTTAAAAAGGCATAGTTTTTCTGTGGAAGATACCAGATGTGCTAGAATAAAGAGAGGAATAATGTAGCAGTAAATGCTAGATCTTTTAATACAGCCTGCACTTACAGAATATATATGTACATAACAAATTTATAAATATATATAATTGCACATGTGCAACTGCATGCCGGTTCCTTTTGAAAGCTGATCTGTAGTTTGAGAACAAAGTGCTCAAGAAGTGAATTATGTGGGTACTTTTTCCTTTGCCATGGAATTCAGGATTTAAAATGGTTTTGAAAATCTAGGGGAAAATGTGAACAAAATCCATCCCAACCTGACCTCTGAGTAAAAAACTTCTGTTACAGATAGTAAAACAGGTACAAATGCATCCAGAGTAAAAGAATCTAATGTTGAATCTAATTCAATATAGAAAGTCTTTTTTTGTGATATCTTGCTATACCTAATTTTTGTTTCTTGCTCTATTTCCTAAATGGTAACAATCTCTTTTAAAAATGACAGGAGCAGGATGGAGCAGCATGGGGCAGCTGCTGTGTTATATCAGACCCTGTTTTGGAGCATTTTTAACTGCTCATATAATGTTTCTCACAGAAATTGCCACTGCTGCTCTAAGATCTACTTGATGTTTCACAGAATATCTTGATTATACAAGTATAGTCTAAGCACACTTACATTTGTGGGTCTGATCTCCATGTGTCTAATCACAGTCTATACTCCTTGCATTCTTGATTTGCAATCAACTTCGTTAAAGCAAAATTTGAGAAATTACAGGAAGTCTAGTTGTTGGATCAAGGAGAAGAGATACAAACCCACTGTGAATACCTGATGAACGGAAGAGCCTGTGGGACAAGACAGATGTGAAGAAATAATTCACTCTCCACAGGGAGTAATGAAGAGGAAAGTAATTCTGTGGCCCAAAACAAGATCAAGAAACAGAAAGGAGAATATTTTTGAAGATATCAATGTGGAAGTTAAAATATCCATGGTTCATTATATTTGGAGCATAATGTTCTTTGAAAGGTAGAACAAAAACTTTGGCTAAAACATCTAATTACTGCAGAATATTTGAAGTCAGAAGCCTTACATTAGTCTGTAGCAGACAGCCCTTAACACAGCTCATCTCATGTCTGAGCAGCAGTAATTGTGGTAGATGATAATAACAACAATTCTATACATAATAGCAATCCAAGGGCAAGTAGTGCTGCACTGAAGAGTGGCTAAGAGCCAATGAATATCTCTTTTTGAAGACTGCAAACACTCTTGCAAATAAAATGTCAATGTTTTATTAGGAGCAACATGCTCCTATTAGGATCAGGATAAGCTGTGATGAAAAATACCAATTTTGAAAGGATTCCACAGCCTTGCCATAAAATATGCATTTCATTTTAACTGGAGGAAAAGAAAATCAAATTACTCATCACCCCACTGAAAGACAGGCAGCAAATTCATCTATATTAAAACCACTCCAAGTATGTCTGTGACTTTTAAAACGAGCACACATTGGTCTAAAAGCACTGTAGGTGGATTGATGATGCAGGCAGACACCATCAATCCACCCTGCAGCCCCCCAGGTCCAGCTTGCCCTGAGCAGCAGGACAGAAACCTGCCAGAGGAAATTCTGAGCTTCCAGGGCATAAAAAGGCTTTCAGTTCTTGGATATCAGTGTCAGCTTGCAGCATCTGAAGACCATTTCCATAGAAATGCAGTCTAAAGCTGAAAAAGAGACACTGTGGCATCCTGCTCCAGCTGGTTTGCATGAAATTTCCATGTGACAATGTTAGTGGTCACCATGGATTTTAGATCTGTTGGGAGAGCAAATCTGACCCAAACCATAGGGAATCTTTACATAATTGTTTTTAAAAAATGCATTGCAAAGTGCCATTTTTCTGTGTATATCAGCCAGTGAGTCACAGCCTTTATTTTCACCTCATTTTATTGATTTTTCCAAAGATAGACTAGAGAAAATTGATATAATGTGAAAATTGCTCCACTGTATCTTTCATATTAAAACAAAGCAAATACATCTGAGATACAAAAGCCATTGAAAATTAATCCACCAACAGGTAAGGAACAAACTGGTACTAAAATATTTGTTCTTAGTTAATTCATACATAAACTTGTGAATCAAGAAAATAAAATAACAAAGTCCCCTGACCCTTGAAATAAAATATTTCCTCCTCTGCAATTAATGTTCAGGCATTTGCATGTCATTAAATGAGTAGTTTAGAAAATTACAAAGAGAACAGGCAGGAAGAAAAATGCAGTCCAGATACAGCTGAACCTCAGCAGCTGAATACCACGCAGTCCACTTCCAGATAGAACTGCATAATAGTAAATTTCAGATAATACATCAGAGAATGTTTTGTGTTGGGAGGGACTTTAAAGATCATCTAGTTCTACCCCCCCTGACATAAGCAGGGACACCTACAACTGCACCAAGTTCCTCAAAGCCCCATCCAGCCTGGACTTGAACATTTCCAGAGATGGGGCATCCATAACTTTTCTGGGCAACTCTTCCAGTGCCTCATCACAGTAAAGAATATCCAACACAGTAATTGTTACCTGAAGACATGGTAGCAAAAAAACCTGCCAAGTAAAAAGAGCCAAATCCCTGTCTGAACCAGTTTACGGTTGATAATCTTTTTAATTTCTCTAATTTGAGATTTTTTCATTTATGATCAATGTCACTGTTTGCATTAGGGAGGAAGATGTGTCTCTTCATTGACAGAAGTTTGTCAAGGGAATAAGCAGAGGGCAGTAGCCCTGAAAAATTGTGTTCTTTGTAATTTAAACAGAAGCTTGAGAAATCAATCTCTTTTTCCATTGTATTTGATGAGACTGTTCAGATTTACAGCTTTTTGATGATCTGACCCTGAAAGCCAAAAGCAAATAGTTGAATATTGAAAAATGGAAGAATGCAAGTAAATATTATGGTGTCTTGCAACGCAGTCCCATCCCTTTCAATGATAAAATCTATTGATAAAATGTGACCAGATCTGCAGAAACAGAACCTGCACATGGTCCTTAGATCAATGCCATCAAACCTGCACACAGTTAGTAGAGTCAGCTGGCAGCAGGATGCTTGCACAAGAAAGAAAGGAGAGAATTGGCACACCATAACAGCCTGTTAAAAATGGAAGCTGAAAATGGTTATTTAAAATTAAAGTAACATAAGAAAAAAGACATTTCAAATACATGCCTTTTTGTTGGCTCACCTGCTTTTTCCTTCATCAAACTGATCACACAATGACATGAGCAGCATGATGCCATCATGGCACTGTGTTTTCTATCAAAATGAAATGAACAGAAGATAAATTGAACATAAATATTTTGGTGGTTTCTTTCTAAATAAAGTGAGAAAGCCATTATTTGAGGAGTGGCATCTGTATTTAACTAGCATTTTAATGAGATTTTAAAACTGCCAAGGTAATGTTGTCAGACATGTCAAAGTTAATTGAAAGCACATACCCTACAAAGTTGTTCTAAAGGCAAAAAGTCATTATTCCAGTGTTCCTTCTAAAAGTGGTGAGGTGCTTCCTGGCCTGTGCTGTGAGTGGAAATCCATACTAGAAGCTGCAGACTAGTTTGCTTGCTCGGAAAACCACATTTGAATTAGTACACTGGATAAGTGGCAACTTGTGTGCATTGATGTGTATGATAAGGCAGATTCTTAGTGTTTATGATTAGAGATACAAGTGGGAGTAAGGCAGCCTTTTTAAACTGTATTTTATATTAGACTAAATAATACCATTGGAAGAAGAAGAATGCTTTTCCATGTTTAAAGAAAATTACATATTATAGCATAGAAGAAACACTTTTTGAGCAAAGCACAAATTGCTCTGAGTTGAAGGGGTGACATTAATCAAATTAAGGCAGCTTGAGAGAGGATACCTAGCATTTGGGGACATGGAGTAAATATGGTTTGCATCTCACAGAAAAAGGCTCTTATGCATAATTCTATTATGATACTTTTCATTAAAGTGCATCATAACAATACTTACCATATTCCAAGACAATAAACCCATTGAACAAGATTATATGATCTTACTTACCTGAAATCTGTGAAGTCAGCTTTAGTCCAAGGTATAAACAAAGTGAGATTCCCATCCTCATCCAACATTTTAGTTTTGAGGCAAAATGCACAAACTACTGGTATAAAAGTAATTAGAGCGTAGAGTTTCATTGAGTTGTATGAAAGTGGAACTCTCAACTACTAACAGTGTTACCTCTTTTTTTTTTTTTAACTTTAATGAATTCTGAAAATAATTGCAAAATGGAATTACTTAATGTATCATTTCTGCTGCAGGAACGTGAGGATTATATAAACTTGTGACAGATTAGGTAAACCTATATTGCAAAAGCTGTTCTTCAAGTTATCAAATCCCTTTCCGATCTGCTCTGTGTATTTAATAAATTCAGCTGGACGCGAAGACTTTCCAATCCTTTTAAAGTGTATCCTACTCCATACATTTCCGACTGCCCAGAAGAGAACAACTTATGATATGTTTATTACAAACTTTGAATACCTAATATCCTAAACATTTACAGACTCGCTTAACTCATCTAGCTGAATACAAGAAGATGAAGATCTGGATCTTCTACATGAGATCTTCTGGATCTTCATGTAGAAGATCTAGACAGGCAGAATTCAGTGCCACAAACTGATTGATTCTCAGATGTCATTCTCAAAGGTATTTGTGTCAAAGGTGTTAGAAAAACTACAATAAGGATGCTTAGAGAAATCCCAGTAAAAACAGTAGTAACAACAATGAAATTTAAGGCAACATTATGCTCACTGTATTTCTCCTTTAAATGATTTCTCCTTCAAATAATTTCTCCTTCAGTGTTCCAGGGTTGAATATCAAAAATATACCACCCGTTGTCTACAGGCAGTGGTAGCAACAGATCCCAGCTCCTGCTGACTCCATGTCCTGCACCTCCTGTACATCTCCACCCACACACAGTATCACTGAAGCTTTTCTGTGTCCTGCCTCCCAGGGTGCCTTCAGATCCATCAAATGATCCACACCTACTGGGATGAGTAAGTGGCAACATAGTTAGGACTAGTTCAAAGCTAGAACCACTAAATGATCTGTTGCTCCCCTGAAGGATTTATATTTGACAGAACTAAATAATTTTCTTTAGTGGTATGATACATTTGGATCTTGCTTGTTTATCCAGTCACTGGTCCTCATCATAGTTTTTAGAACTGAACATTTTGGAAAATCCCATCCACTGTCAACTTTGGCTGAAATTAACTAATTACTTTACTACAAAAGGTAAAGAAATGGGCTAATGAATTTAGAAACAGAATCTTCTTCTCTTAGGGAACTAAGCAGAGAAATTATTCAAAATATTCTTGAGCATCTTCACACTTCCCTGTTACAATTCACTTCCTCCGACTGAACTGCAGCTCCCTATCATCAGCACAGAAAACATAGAAATGCTAGAAGCATTATTTGCTGTCCTGACTGGCTCAGGCATCAACAGTTTTCACACCTTCATCCCATATAAAATATTTACCTTACAAAGTAATTTTTGCTTGCTAGGCCAAGGACAGCGGCTGAGGGCCAGACAGCATCAGCCCTCATTATACAATGCTGATATTGCAAAGCACTGACTGAATATCTAAGTTTAGGACTGAAAATCCCAAAGTTGACTAGGAGCCAAACACTTTCTAAGTTCAAGGTTCAGATGTCTTACTGGCACAGCAAAGATCGGCCCTGGCCTCTCTGAGTACCCTGTGATGGAGATAATGAAGACAGAACATCAGCTGGAGGTAAAATTTCCAAAGAAAAAGAAAATATGGTGACATCTAGAGATTTGTATAGAGGATGTTTTTCTTAGTATTTTCTTGATTATGCTATTTTTTCTATTTACTTGAGATAGTAGCATGTCCTGAACATAAAAAAATAAGTGATAAAAGGGGTTTGATGACAGTCTTTTGAAGGACAGAATGGAAACTCTAATGGCAGAGGGCTCATTAGAGAACAGTAGCGTGAGGAAAGGCTCAGAAGTACTTGTGGGAAAAGGAAGGGTGACATGTGAAAGGAAATTATAATAAATAAACTGAAGGTGGCTGAAAGTACCTAGATAGGGCTAGGGCCGTGAAAAGGTCTCTGATCACAAAGGTATGTGCTCTGAATATCTCCTTTAGTATCACAAGCATCAATGGGTCAGACTATGTGCCTTGTGCTACTGGTGACAATAGCACATCACCACTAGATAAGTATTTAACTGCTTAACATCAGGTACAAATTCCAATAATGCACTAAAGAGAATTCTTTTTGATTGGAGAAGGGGACTTTTGCTGCCAGAGCAGTTACATCTCTATAGATACACCTAAGCATTTTAGTGAGAAGCCAGTGTCTGTAAAAGTGTGACTGGGCCATGTTGTGCAATTCTTCAGCTGCCTTCAGCACCTTGCTACACCTCAAGCACTTCTTCCGTATGGGATTACCACAAAACTGAAATTAAAATCTTTTAGTTAAGCCTTTCAGTCTGCTGTTCAAGCTGAAGATTCTAAGTGGTGAATCAGTGTACAAAGCTGAGAAGAGAGTAAATGTATGCATCAAAGTTAGAAACAGCTCAAGACCTTAAATCAGCACTGAAAAAAAGACAATAAACCTAAATTAGCCTGTTGTGAAAGGGGCTCCTCAGACTTGGAAACTCTATGCAACGAACACTGACTACATACACCCCACTCAATCCCAGGGAGCCATGTTTAACATTAATCAAGATCTTGTCAGGACCCTCTTGTGGGCAACTTAGTTCATTGGAAATTAAGTCTGAAATGGGTCAGGTCATGGCTTCAATGTTTATAACAATGGTGAAGAAGGAGAAGGAGGAGAAAGTATTCTGGGCACCAGGGAAAAGATTCCCCTGCAGTCATGGTGAAGCAGTGGTCCCTCCAGAGCCCAACCCATGGAGGACCACGGTAGAGCAGAGATTCACCTGCAGCCAGTGGAGGACCTCACCATGGAGCAAGGGAATGCCCAAAGGAGGTTGTGATCCCCTGGAAAGCCCATGCTGGGGCAGGCTCCTGGCTGGACCTCTGAAGCTGTGGAGATGGGACTCCATGCTGGAGGAAATTTGTTGGCAGGACTTGTGACCCTGTGGAAGGGACTGGAGGTGGAGCAGTCTGTTTCTGAAGAACTGGATCCCCTAGGAAGGACCCATGTTGGAGCAGGGGAAGATTGAGAAGAGGAAGCAGCATCAGAAACAATGTCATGCATTGACTCTAAACTCCATTCCTCAGTCCCCTGCACTGCTGAGAGGAGGAGGAGGCAGAGAATCAGGAATAAAGTAAAGCCTAGGGAGAGAAGAGGGGTGGGGAAAGGCATTTTTAATTTTTGGTTTTATTTCTTATTAAACTACTCTGATTTGATTGGTAATAAATTAAATTTATTTCCCCAAGTCAAATCTGTTTTGCCTGTGACATTAACAGCTGGGTGATCGCTCCCTGCCCTTATCTTTGTCCAGATGAAGAGATGAGTGATAGAGCAGCTTTGGTGTGCAGCTGGTGTCCAGACAGGGGCAATTCAGCACATTCCTTTCACAAGCTGTAAGAGAACACTAATCTTCTAGGATGCTTGTTAGAAGTAAGCACTTAAAATCCTGTGAAGAGGTGACGGGTCTGTGATGCTTTGACTTGGATAATCACTGTCAAATCAATATTTTTGAAAAATGCCTTATAAATTTAGATGTATAAATATACAGACCTGACAGGTCTGACTTGAGCAACTCTTATGAGAAATTAGATCCATGTTGAATTAACTTCAGTAACACACAAAAATTGTCAATGTAATTCCCAGTTTTATCTTCAGCTTGGTTGTGTTGAGAGCTGAAACACAAAACCTGCAGAAGCATTACCTTCACAGCACTCCTGTATACTGTTCTCTGCCTCTCCATGCAAATGCACACATTTCCTACAGCAGCTCTAGAGCACCATTCTGCCACAAAGGGAGATAGATCAGCCCTCAGCAAAGCCACATATGAGCCTCTGCAGCTTTTACAGACCTACACTCATAGAAATACCCTGAAGAGAATTTAGGAGACATGAGGGAAGTCGTGCACCACAGTCATGTTCTCATTAAACACCTTATCTACCTTTTGTGAAACATAATAAGTTACAGTCCAATGGTCAGAAAGTCTCTCAGGCCAACACAGACTAGTTTTCCTGTCACACCATGTCCTGGGTATAAACTAAGTGGAGAGGATTCTGTCTATAAACCAAAACTTGTTTTTTAGTTTTTCCTCTAAAGTTTGGAAATACTACCCCGGGAAGGAAATTTTTCACTGTTTGTAGAATACATCTGATTGTTGCCACTTCAAGGACTGTAATGTTTATTTGCATTTAGTCTTTGTACACTTTTGAAAGTTAGGCTGAATGTGTTCTTGTTCATGAAAACAGTTGCAAGAAATGTAAAATCTAGATAAGTAGCAGCCTTAGAAAAATATTTTAGCAACAGATAAAGGTAAGATTCACTTTTAGAGGTCTCAATTCCACATCTTCTAAGTGCTGTGCCAGCACTTCATGATTACCCTGTGTGAACAGAGAACTATACACCTGTGAAGGGTGAGCTTAACCTCAAACTTGCATGGCACACAGGATTCTTGAGTGGATCAAGCTGTAGACAAGGATAATACTCTAAATCCGGGGAGTGCCAGAGATGGATTTATTAGGAAAAAAACCCCAATCAGCTATCTAATTTCTCTTGGGAACTGACAACTTGATTCTGCCATTCTTAATATAAGCATTTTATTTGGTAGAATAATACTACTAAATTTAAGCACGCAACTGGGGAACTTGAAAAGATGAGTCTTGATCCTCTGTAGAAACAATGTCCTTTCAGTGACTACAGACAAAAATCTTTCAGCCACAGTCACTAACAGTGGAAATTAAATGAGACTTGGAAGTATAAAGAGATGACATACACACATCTGATGAACATAGACTTCAGTGATTACTGAAGATACACACTTCATATACTCACTTTCTGTACAACATTATTTTCTCTTCAACAACATTTCTGTTTTGTTTACAATGGCATTTCAACTTACATGCTGAATATGAGACTCTGGAGACCACTGAGCTGATGGTATCTGCCTGTTATTGAGGGCAAGAGAACAAACTACATGTTCCAGATATAATGATATAAATAAAAGTCATTCTTATACAGAAAGAGGTTGATCTGCATTACTTTTAAAACAAACATGAAAAAAAAGTGAGCAAGAGGATGGGCAATGAAGTCGAAATTAGCTGGAAGTTTATGAAAGGTTTGTTAGTACTCCTGTGAGAACTAGGAGAATTAGGTGCTGGAATACCATCTAATGCAGTGAAAAATCAAAAAAATGAGGAAAAAACCTGTACTTCTTAAGATTAAGATTCTACAGCTTTTTTTTTTTTCAGAAACATGTGCTTTTGGGGTTCATCTTAAATATCCAAATAAACAATCTTTGGGCAATACAACATTGGATTTTTGGCAATTAACTTCCTAGAATATCATAAATCAGGAATAATGTATTTCAAGTATATTTTTACCTGTCTTATGAACATAGAAATGGAGAACTACTTGAAGGAATGAAATAATTTCATATGTTCTTCAGCCATATCTATTTTAATCATTAATTTTTTAAAGCTTTAACACTGTGACTGACAAAGGGGTTTGAAATACATATCCCATTTCTCGCAAGGAATAGGCTGCTAACTCCTGCATTAGATAATGTAATTCCATTATTTAAATTACTATTTCCATTTCCTTCAAGCCAGTTAGAAAAAATACAGTGTATTTAGTTTCACCCTCTGGCTGATAGGCATTGTCACAGCACTGCAATTTAAAGGTTGCAAATATTTCAAGAAGCTGATTTAGTGCACTCACAATATACAGTTGCTTTGAGCACTTTTTTCACTCCTGTAGAAAGCACTGCAATAGATTTTCTGGGCAGATAGTAGATTTTACATCATTAAAAAAACTTTGAAAGCAGACCAGATGAATACAAAAGAATCATAGAATTGTCCACAGGAAGTGTAATTTCCACTTTAGATCATGTTTTGCAGGATCCTGACTAATAGATATGCCAATTGGAGGAAAGTTGAGTTTCATCTTCTCTGTAATACACTTTTAGGAAGTTGGAGAAAAACATCAGGTCCCTCTGTAGTCTTCTCTTCTCCAGGCTGAGCAAAACCAGCTCCTTCAGTCCTCCATCTCCAGCCCACTGTAGAGGTTTTCTGCTGGAGTCTCAAAATTGTCATTCCTTCTCTTGTAAGTCCGACCTTGTAAGAGAGAGATCTGGACACAGCGCTCCCAGTGTGGCCTTGGAAGTGCCTTCCAGGAATGTGCCTATTCCTTGACCTGCTGGTTATGTTCATTGCTTGCAAGGACACACTGCTGACTGGTACTCAACTTGCTGTCCATGGACGCACCCAGACCTGGTCCCCATCGGCCCAGTTTGCACCCAGCTGCATTATTCTGTCTAGTATGGAATTATTCACATACACTCATTTATTAAATATATATAGTATAGAATAGTCTTTATATAATATTTATATTTAGATATATGTGCATGAGCTGATTTGGAACAAATAGTTTTTTTCTGGAGCCTTTTAATGACTTTAATCTCTTAACATGCTTGTTTTACTCTTTGGTGTAATACTGAACACAAAAGCAGATAATCTCTCCTGCTTTGTATACAGAAGTAGGTGAACCTTTTATAGCCTTAACTAAAGAAAATATTTTCACCTGGTTTTACCCTGGACTTGAATGCTGTTTTGCTTTACAGTAGAATAAGAAAAAATATTTATTATATCCATTTATTATGGGTCATTTATTATATCCATGGACCTGAGCATCTTTAATTATATTTTAAATTTTATCAACCAGTCCTTGAAAATCACTTTTCCTGTTAATAGATCTGCAATTTAACATGCACTTCCTAACAGTAACAGTTCACAGACATTTGGAAGATCTCAGAGGGGTTTAAATCCAGTAATCAACAGTAAGTAGCAAAATGACCTGCTCTTACGCAAAGCAAAGCTGAGTCACAGTAAGTTTTTATCAGTGGCAGCCTTGTGTAGAAAGTCTTTAAAGTCATCAGCTTTTCTAAATTGTGCTGGCAGATGATTTTTTTTCTTATGTCTAACATGCAATGCATAATACTCAGAGCTGTTTTTAAAATGATAGCTAGGAAATGAGAATATTATTCTGAGTGTTTCTTCAGTGCCTTATTTTTTACCTATGGCATAGTTATGGAAAAGTCTCCAAGAGCAGATACTCACACCAGCTCTGAAGATGGAATTTTACAGCTTCAGCACATTTTTTTCAATTTAGAAGAACTGAAAATTCAGTTTACAAGAATTTTCTGTTCGGAGTCAACTCCTGAAGTATAGAGGACAGTGAAGGAGAAGCCCATAGAGACATTTCCAAGGGCACTAGGGGACTCATGCCATTGCTGAAGTATCTAAATACTTCATATATTCATCCCTCTAGAGCTGGTGGGCAGGCACAAGTTTATCAAGGGAAAGAAAGGGAGCAAGAGAAAAAGGGTTAAGCAGCTCAAGGCCTATCTTCCCATCTCCATTGGAACTATCAAAATGAATTCATTTCTCACTCAAAGGCAAAGTTTTAACAGGAGAATCTGAAATGTTGTTTTATCAAGTGTCTCCATACTCAAGCAAGCACTTGAGAAAGTTGTTAGTTACCTTCTTTCTGTTCCTATCCCATCATCCCCAGGGCTGTGAAAGCTTCACATAACATTTGGCATTCTGGACTGGTGGGTCAGAATATTACCTGTGCTACTAGGTGCCTAATTCTACAACTGACAATACCTTTTCACCTCCACACAGCTCCATTATGGGGCACCAATATTGTGCTAGGATGTGTTTTCCACTTTTCTGTATGAAGGAGCATGATGATGATCAACCAGTTTGGCTGTCAGTTCAAACCTGTCTCTGATTATTTTCTGCAGCAGATCACCAAAAAATAGGACTGAAAAGAATCTGTAGAGAAGCCAGGCAGTTTATCTCTCTACCTAATCCATGACGGCTGCTGGCAAATAGTTGCAACCTCTGATGGAAGTTCACCATTGCACCCTTCCATATCAGCTGAACCAGAGATCTGCTGCAAGAAATTTTTATTTCTAGGCTTTGTGGCTTACACCTTGTTTTACTTTTCCTGGAAAACAGGGTAGGGAATGGGAAGGAGATGATTAAGAATGGGAAGGAGGTGTTTATTTGGTCTGAGATGATTGGGCACAGCGAGGACTTACCTAGTCATAGGAGACTAGACTATACAGGCTATTTTGGACTCCATGGGGTCCTCTTCAGATCTTCCAGTGAGAAAGATTTGACACATTACAGACAATCTCTTCCTCTCCTTTACCCTCCTAACCACCAGAAAAACCTTCCTGATATGAATCCCTAAATCTTGGTTACTCATAGTTAATACTGTGACATCTGACTTCTTACCTGGAGCAACTAAGTGATCAGCATCTGCTTTCCTTTTTAATGATCCCTGGTATTTTTCAGACTGAGCAGATTACCTTACATCTTCTTAGACCACACTTGTTTGGCAGCTGATCCCTCTCACAGCTTATTGTTGGTCTCTTTTTTATCTAGCTGCTGCTTAATGGTTGAATACAGTTGTTCAGAAAGAAGCATCTGTCTTATTTAAAGCCAGAGCAACAGTCTTCATTGCTCCCCATCCAGGTCTGAAATTTGAAAGCTAAATGAACATGGAAGAGTGAGAATTCCTTACTACACTAACCTTATAGTTATAGTTACTTAGCAGCCTCTTTTCATTGTTGCAGAAAGGCTTGAATCCACTTCTTTCTTAAATAAATTTTCCCTAAGTTAAATCAAGTATTATTAATTTTAGGGATCATTCAAAAGTTTAAAGTGCCCACCCAAATTCATTTACCAAGAAAAAACTCTACTTTAAAACATTGTTAAATAACAACCAAAATTTGATTTATTTGCATTAGACTAAAAATGGCCATGGCCACATGCTTCTTAATATTTTAATGAAAAATTTTTAAAATCTAGGAAATTCCTAGCCCCAAAATTACTTCTGAAATGAATTTCAAATGTCATTCTTTAAGACATCCAATATATATATTTAAAATAATATTACATTATTTTAAAGATTTATTATGCAGATTATTGAGATAATCTGCAGAATTATGCAGATTTTCTAGTGATTTGGGAACAAATTTTCTTCATAGCACGTTGTACCCTATGAAAAACCCTAACGTCTCCAAATTTCTAATTATTTTCTACTGAAACAGGATAGATATTTATAAATAGCATTTTCCCAGTCCCCACACAATAATTAGTTAACTAAATCTGTCTCCATCCCAGGGCTCTAGATATGAAACATCAGTTGGGGTACAACAGCATTACTATGTGTTTGAGATGCTGCATGTTCTATGTTCCTGTTTTCCTCCAATTTTTCACAAAAACCTGCAAAACTTGCTCTCCTAGCTGACTGCCCTTTAAATGTAGTTTTTTTTTTGTTTTGTTTTTTTGTTTTTTTTTTTTTTTTTTTTGATTGCCTGGATGCCTCAGAGTCTCCTTTGTTTAAATTAGGCTGGCCATTTTAATCTTTTACATTTGGTGTTTAAAATGTGAGAGTGAGCAGAAATCCTTCATTCCCAGGGACACGGGGCATGAGAGATATTTGCTGCTGCCAGGCTGCTGGCTGTGAGCCAGCACCCACTTTTCTCAGGACAGGAGCAAAAGCATCCTGCTGGTGTGAGAGGAAGCAATCCAAAGCAAGCAGCTCCACAGCACCTGCAGGAAGCACCTGATTGCCTCTGTCTTTTGTGTGAGAGCAGCAGCTCCTGCTGAGTTGCTGCTGGCATTCTGAATGCAGCCATGTTCTTCTCCCACAGAGGGTGAAAATACGTCTAAATTCACATTGAAATGGGTGGTATGATATGCCACCCTGTTCTGCTTCAGTCTGCTCCTGGATCATGTTAACAGGAAAGTGTTATACTGGACTGATTCAGTGAGTGAATCTGTCTTCTCACTGATGCAAATTCGACAAAAACACTTGGAAGTCACACCTAAGTGAAACAACAGTATGAAGAAGGATGAGTAACCCCTACCAAATAACTCCTGAATCCCATTTGAAAAAGCTGGGGCAGTCAGCCAGCCATCAGCCCCAAGAAAGAAGTATGGAAGAGATGCTTTTCCAGCTGACACATTCTGAGATGCTATAAGCAGTGGAGCAAGAGCATTATCAAATCTTTGTGGGGATTCCATTTTTCTGCTGACAAGTACCGCAAAGGCATTTTAATGCCACTCAGTTTTGCATACACTTTGCTTGGAAATGTTTTCATGGAGTACACCAATTAAATGCTCATTTATAGTCACCAGATTTTATTATGACACAAACTGTCTGCACTACCCAGTATTTTTCCTCAAAATAGCAACAAATCTTTCTGCCTGAGCTGCGCTGCGGTCAGTTGACAGGGTATAGTAATGCTAAGTAGCAACAAGATAAAATTGTATTTGTGAACTACGAAACACAAATGTTACAAAGCTGATTTTGAGGGGAAGGGCATGATGGAATGGCCAGAAAGAGAGAGACCACAGGCTGAAGGCAGTTGACAGAGGTGACAAATGCATTCCTTTGGGCTTTCAAAAGTAAGAAGAGTTGGGAGACCTCTAGAGGCAAATACAAGCTGAAGCATTTCCTGGGCTCTCCTTGATTTGGCTGTGCTCTTCCTAGTGGTTTCCATACTAACTGCCCAAAGCAGGACACTGAGTAGTTGTGGGTCAGGAATCACAAATCATCTTCAGGTAGGGGAAAAAAAATACTTAAGCTGTGAAAAAAATAATCTTCTCTTACTTAATTCTTAACTTTCCCAAGAGCTCCTCTTGCTCATTGCTAGCACACTATCTATCTATCTATCTATCTATCTATCTATCTATCTATCTCAAATAGCTCCAAAAGACAGCAGGGGAGAAAAAAGTGCATGAAGACGATTAAATAAAAAAATAATTCAAATACAATGACAAAGAGATTCTAGAGACATGTTTGGCGAAAAGAAAAAAAAAAGAAAGGTGATGGGTTTTCAATCTATGAGTGCCAAATTGGAAGAAAATAAACTTTTATTTTAAAAGCACACCAAAATCTACCACAGAAATACCAGAAGTAGAATCAGAAAAGGACTTTTAGGCTCCTGGAGCGCAACTCATGCAAGTTCCCTTCTATCACATCCAGATCAGGACATCAAAGCAGATGCAAAGATAAACAGGGAGCCATCATATTCACTCTCCTCAGTGTGAAACAGCCTTTAACTATCTTTCAGGAAAATACAGATGTCTGGGACAATTTCTAAACCTTTTTTGCCACATAGCTTACTGTGCTTTTGCAATGGAGAGAATTGTCTTGCCTTTTGCATGGCCTAAATGACTTTTGAGGAAATCAGTGTATCTAAACCTAGAAGTGAGTATTTAGCACAATAAGTACATCAGATGAACTTTCCTGCATGTTGGGGCCAAGGCAGCATCCCACATCATCCTGTCTCTTAGAAATTACCAGAAAAATAGTTTTGATTTCATCTCAAAGTTATGAAGCAGAAAAATGGTGACAAGTAGGAGGAGATTTCTCTCCTCCCCAGTCTTCCTTCTCAAAGTAGTATTTTGCCTGGTTCCTCATCTAGTACTTATATTCCTCACAAATTATGAAATTTGCAACTTCAATATAATTCTTTGTTACAACTATTCTTTCAGTCACCTAGATAACTAGATAGTACAGCATGTGTGCAGTTAGAACACTCAGAAATTAGCTGGTACAATATATTCAGTCTCAAAAAAAAAAATCCAACCAATTTTGTCATCGGTTTCCTACAAACAGCATAATATACACAAAAGCATTGCAAAACTCTGCTCAGCACTTCTGCTTGTCTCTCGTCACTCTTCTCTACAGATATAAAAGAGCACTAGGAACTGAGTTCTTGAGCAAATATTCAGTAGGGTACTCGGACCCAGTTTTAGACAACTAGGTAAGTGCCATTTGTTTTCAGAAGTTACCTAGCAGTGATGCCAATGAAAGAATCACTGTCAACTTTCACTGAGCTATTCCAGTTAGACATTTTTCATTTGCCTCATGAGGCTGATGCTATACATCCTTCTTGTAATAGCTGCTGAAACAAAAGATAGACTCCCAACTTGAATGCTGTAAACTCAGAGGAAAGAATCCTTTCCAAGAGACTGCAGACATGGTTCCACTAACAAATCTTCACTATTTGGATTGCTTTATTTTCTGAACTAAATACATTCTATAGTAAGAAAATTCATCTTGATATAATGGTTTTTCTCTGGGCACAAAAATCTCTAGCAGCTTAATAATAGCTGCAAAAAAGAAACAGACAAATAATCAAAATCTGTAGCCCTGTCTTTCAATTATTTTTTGCATTCTCAACCTCATCCTGAAAAAAAATCAAACCATATAGCAAAGAAAACATCAATGAAAACACATATCAAAAAGAGCAGATTCCTTCACCATTTCACAGGAATATGATTTATTAAATCTTAAACAGCTGAAAGAATATCTCATTAACATTTTATACTGGAAAGTAAAATGAGCTTGCAGAAACAAGTTCAGCCATCAGGACATGATGCGCTTCTTGTTATTAAATGACATATATGACACTGTGATGTGTGACTGAAGTTACTCTGGGAAGAAGGGAATTATGTCCTGTCTGACTTTCTTTGGAAGGGATTGGAAACACCTTTAAATGAATGTCCTAAATCCTTAACAAGAATTGTGTCATCTGAAATATACAACTCATACCACACATCATCTCATGCATTTGCAGTAAATAGAATCACTGTTAGAAGAATGAAACCCACAAAGGTTTTAGTTTTGACTATGGTTTAATAAATATGGAAATAATATAAGTGTTAAACTCTTTATGTTTTAAAAGTTACTGACCCTCAGTTTCCAACTCATCTTCATGCTCATAGAGACATGTGGTGAGCCAGGTTCCATGCCCCAACAAAATTCATCAATCACTAGGAAAAATCTCCTTGCAAACTGAGTTCAGTGATGTTACCTTTAGAAAAATTATGCCAGCCTCAAAAAAGACCAGGATTTGCATAAGATTAACTTGCAGTCAAACTGGTCCCACCACACCTCTAATGATAGCCTTAGAATTCACCCTCTTTAGAAAGGATGTATGGAAATTATAATTAATGAATTCACACCATGTGCTCAAACTGGGACCAGAAATTTTAAGCACATCTGTCTCAAATTATTTTCTGTGATTTGCAGACTTCTTTGAGTACTCAGCTAACATTTAACTTGTGCTTACAGTTCAGAGGGGAACATTACACTGGACAACAATTGGATCAATATCACTAAAGAATAAAGATGCAATTGTATACATGTGTATGCCTGAGTAGTATGGAAAGAAGTGACAGTTCTGGATATATTGACTGCCTGAATTTGAATTATTTTCACATTCTGTAAGCGACAAAAATCAGGCTATGAAGAATTAGAAAAGAAGGACCTTGTTAAGCCCCTGTGGGGAGAAGCACAACTCAGAACATAACAGTATGGAAAACTCAGACATAACAGTATGGAAAACTATGCCATATTTTTATTTTTAGGTCCTGGCAGCAAAAAGTAACAGTATAAGAAAGGTTTCAGCATTAAAAAAATTGCTAAAACCACAACATACAGGAAGTTACAGGATTGCAATTTATTGTCTGAGACATTTGTTATTTCTGTGCAAAATTCAGATTTTTCACTGTCATCTGAAAGAAACCTCTAAATCATCTTCCAAATCTGTTCTAGAGATAAGGTCCAAAACAATGAAGTGCATTGACAGTCCTCTGATTGAAAACTTCTAATATTCTTGCTTTTTGATATTCAGCAATAACTAAAATAACCGGTTTGGACTTACGAAGGTGATAACTACTGCATCTCCTCTCTTCCTAGGATTTATTTTTCTCTTTGAAATAGCAGAGTGTTTAAAAACAAAACATAGAGGAGTATTTTAGACATGACTGCATCCAAAAGCTTCCTGATGATAAAGAGGTAAGGAAAGGGTTGTACTATGCCTCTGCTGTACAAAGTGAATCATTAGGTTCAGACGAAGGTAGGCAACGTTTTTACGCTCAGACATTTCCCTCAAGACTTGTGTTCTGTGATTTGCAGCTCTCTCTGAGCATCTGATCCTCAATAACTACACTTAATTTCTATTGGAAATTTGGTTGGTGAGATTTAAACGGGCAGCTGTTACGGGAAAAACAGTGTCAAATATATTCAATTACTAACCATACTGGAATAAATATGTCAGTTGTGTGCATGTGTGAAGGGCAGTGAGAGCAGAATAACAGTGGAAGTGAGAAGGTGAATTTGTCTTGTGAATCAACATGATAAGTATGAATTTTGTCTCTGTAGTGCTTTCCTGCTAGATCTCTATTCCAGGCTAGTGTTTGGCCCCAACTGCATGCAATCACTTACTTGTTTTGTCATCAGAACCTATATTTAAGTTCTTTGAGATGCAAACATTCTCATCGTACTTTCTTTAATATGTCCTGTATATTTAGAAATCTACTCATAATTCTGCTCCCCATTCCTTACAGTAAGTTTAACTATAAAAGTAGTAGCTGATGTTCTCATGCTAATCAAACCCTCTAGACTCACATGGATTATAATTATGGTGCTGGATGAAAATTAATCCCTACTCTGCAGATTCCTTACAGGCTGCAGAATAAAGGAGAAGACTATAGGGGAAATAAGATGTATCTGGACAAAACTATCTGAAGTTTTTCCTCTTCAGCTGCTGTCTCTAAATATCACATAAAGGTGGTTACCCATTTCCAATGAATTCTGCCAATATCATCTTTGCTTAAAAAGCTCAGAAAAATCAATTAGATTTCTTCTCTAATGGATCTTTGTGATAACCAGCCATAAAGGCAGTTGAAACATTTCCCAGCTTCCCTGTACTACATGCCATTATGGCCAAGCATGTGTAAGGCCCCTCAGTGCTCAAGTACATGCATGGATGTGTGATCCCAAGGCTCTGGCAGGCATTCTGTGGGTGGGAGACAGCAGCGCCTCCCTCTAAAGACTACAGTTAACACCTCCACGCTGAAAACATCTCTGCACTCAAGGAACTCTATGTCAGTCACTTGTCATGATGCTGTGGGAGAACTTCCACACCCAACACAAGGAGATTTCTACACACCAACTTGTTTGGAGGGCCACAACCTAATTTTACACATGTCAAACTGAGTGACAAACAAATGATGATAATGAGAATGATTAAGCCTACATTTACTGTCAAAAGCCGGGCTTTAATCAATTATGTGTCTATTACAGTTATATTTTTCAGGCAAGAAGAGTTTTTAAAATGCCATGCTAATCAGAAATATGAATTTCTGTCTAGCAGAGTCAGGATTTGAACCAAAATTCACCTTTTTTTACAAAACCAGTATTAACTTTTAGCACTGCTTTAGTTTAGTTTAAAAAGTAGACTGAGGGGGTAAGCAAAGCCTTAATGACACATAGACCCCAGGCCACTCTTGCAAAGATAGAAAATTTAATCTGTATGAAAATACATCATTGTGTCTTGAGTTTTAATAGATTCTTACAGTACCTGGAACTTCAAATAATGTGAAATTTCTTGTTTTAAACTACGTTTTTGAATTAAGTTAAAATTTACATTGATGGGACTTTGTAAGTATGTACGATTTATTAAATATGCCTGCTGGTGCTTTGTAGACATCTCATAAGGCTCTTAAATAGTTTCCAGGGAAATTTTGTGTAATCTAGAATATTTTATGATTTATGTACTGTGCAAGCACCAGAGAGGACATGTCTTGTAACTGCCAGTGCATTTAATTCTTCTGAAGAGTTTTTCTTTGTGATGCTTGGCTGAGGTTCTCTCTAGACTCATGTACAGCTACACACTGGCTTAATGAAGCCTAGGGTGCTGGATTCCAAGTGAAGATAGAAAATACTTGTTCATTCTGAGGGAATCAGATGCCCACTCTTTGGAAACAATCCCTAGATTTTCATTATCTTATTTGCTTTCCCTTTCCCTCCTCTACACAGTGCGAGCAAAGCCCACTGCGTTTCTGCTACCAATATGGATAATTACTGAGCGTTGTACTAATAAAAACAAGTATTGCTAAATTAAAATAGCCTCTTCTAGAGAAAATTGAATGTGGCATAAACACTAACAACTGGAATGTCTCTATTTGTTTTTGTTTATTCTTTGAAAACTTGCATACAAGTAATTTTTTTGTATTTTTCATTTTCTGTTTCTTTGCTTTTGTGTCTCTGAATTACTGACTGAATGCATTGTTCTTTAAAAAATCCAAAAAGCCTACTAAAACCCAACAAATTTTCTTCTAGAGGCATATGTCAGGAGTTTTTTTTCCTTCACTTCAAAATGTTTTGGAGATCCTCTTAGAATGTCCTGAGTTGTGAACTGAAGAATCAACTCGGGGAGATTATATGACATAATATAAAAAAAAAATATAAATTTAAGCAAAGAGGCAAATGTAATTACCCATGCCTTTTTTGTACATTAAGAAAGATACTGAGATTATTGTGCATTAAGCAACTGATTTAAATAAATCTATTGTGACATTAAAACAATTTTACATCATTCTAATGAGATGCCTGATGTTGGATAAACACACAAGTCCTAATTTTTCAGGTTTCTACAAAACAAAGCTGACAAAAAAATTAAGCAATCATTAATTTTGGATAGAGCTGTCTTAAAAAGACAGTTCTTTAATAATTTGATAGCTTCTGGGATTAGAAATAAAACACTTTTCTTTATTATTATTTATTGTTTAAATAATCCTAGTCTAAACTGTTCATATGTTTTCCAGCCACTCGAGCATTTCTGTAGTTCTCCTGATGTTGCCTTTCATGTTGGGAATGGACATCTGCAACCAGCAGTAGCTTCTTAAATATGTTTACCTGTCACTCTGCAAACCCCTAATTCCAGAGTGATCTCTTTTCCTGAAAATTAAAAGAAAAATTATCTCATTAGGAATGCTTGGTCTGAACAACAGCTATAATCACTCCATGAATTTCCCCCTCACAGAGCTGATGTGTTTTCCAGCAGGCAGTCTTTGGAAGCCTGCATTGCTGCTGATAGTGCTGTAACTGTTCTCAGAGTTTTCAGTCAAGTCACTTCCAGGAGTGAAGATTACCAAGTTGTATGTAAATAATTAAATATTCCTATGGAAGCCTTATAGGTACTGATGTAACTTATGCTAAAGCTAATGGCAATTCCCATTCTTTTGACCCTGAACTGGATTAGGGTGGATGTATTACCCTTTATATTTAAATGCTGTGTTTTACAAATTCCAGTATTTTATCCAAGTGGTGAATGTAGACCTCACTCAAATGCATTATTTACAATCCTTTTATCAAAAGATACAGCATGCCTTTACAGTCTCCTGTAGACAGCTCAATGCTCACATTTCCCATGCTTCAAACAAACTAAATCTGAACAACCTCTTCTTTGATAATACTGTGCTCAGAGTAATTCCTATGGGGTACACCATGCCAAGCAAAAACGAGATATAAAGTATGACAGGAAATAACTTGTCTCCAAACAGCTTGCAATGCAGGCATCTGCAAAAGATTTCGGAAATATCTCTACACAATTCATAGGTCCAGCTGGGAAGTTTTCTTTCAAATTCTTCACCTGACCAAGAAAATAAGGACAGTGCCTGTCACAAGTGGCATCCTTACTTCTAGAACCATTAAAGGCAAACAAAATATATTTAAAGAATAAAAGATGGTGGAAATGGTCCAGCTGGGAAGTTTTCTTTCAAATTCTTCACCTGACCAAGAAAATAAGGACAGTGCCTGTCACAAGTGGCATCCTTACTTCTAGAACCATTAAAGGCAAACAAAATATATTTAAAGAATAAAAGATGGTGGAAATGAAACAAACTACACAACTGCAAAACTTTACATACTGTGTGGAAAAATATTTTCCCTCATGACAGAAAAAAATCACTGAAATTTTGGAAGGTTTGGACTTTCTTCACTTTTCAAATACAAAGCAAAATTATAATATCCCAATATAAAACACTAGCTCAACCTCTTCTCTGCAGAATTCAATGTTCTAATGATTCCTGAGCACAAGCAGAAAAAAAAACCATTGAGGTACAGTTAATAATTTCCAGTAGTTATTTATGGGTGGGATCAGTATTTCACACACATTCTAAGAAGTAAGTACTCGTGCTTGCAGTCCCATGGGGCACAGGGGAAATTGCTGCTTCTGTGTCAAGGTGATGGTTAAAAAAATGGGAGTTTATTAAAAAAACTCCCAAACCTTAGGAAAGCTATTTCCAGATTACAGGATGACAGATTTATACTTAAGCAGATGAACACTATTCACTAAGAAAACAGAGCAACATGCAATCTGTTTTGAAATAAATATAAAACCCATCAGTGAAAATGTGATGCATTCCAATCATAGAATGAGCAACATTAGCTGGATAACATACAAAACAATCCTAAATAGGTGGACCTTGGGAGAAACTGGCTCTCTATTTTACCTCTTTCAATTTACTGCTGCAGTGGCAGGAAGGGGGAGCCTCCTGCTTTCCCTAGGCTCTCAGCATAAGGTTTTGCTTCTGAGCAGCTCCTCTTCCACAAACATCTGAAGCATTTAGAACTGTGACTCACCCAAGCCCACCTCGGGGCAGCTGTAGCATGAGAGGGACACGACTGCAGTGAGTCCATAGGGGTGCTGCTCCGTGGTGCCAGACCTAGTGCAGCTAATGAGAGCATCCCCTGATGTAACTTCTCCTACCAGAGAATGCTGTGAAGAGTGAAGCAATTGTGGCACTATGAGACCTCATAAAAGCAGCTTCCACTGTTTCTCTTTGCTGTCTCCACAAGAGATAAAAGGATAAAAGGATAAAACCAACAGTGAAAGTTTAAATCCTAAAGGGATAACAATTTACATCAGTATTCTTTGAGTGCCGCAACTCTTATTATGGTTGCCCCCCCCACCCCAATGTCATGTAGGACAAATTTTCTTCAATGGTATTATCTGGAGAAACTCTTTTATCATCTGCTGTGAAAAGTGGCAAGAAGTTCCTTTTTCTTGGACCTTGGTGCATGCTAAGCCCAGCACCTCCTTCTGAGCACTAAGCTCCCTTGTTCCTGTCCCTCTCACCCATCTCAGAATGGCTTGAGCTGCAAAAAGGTAGCCAGCTGCTTTTGAACACAGCTTTCTGTAAGAAAGGCAAGCTGCAAAATTTGGCTGCAGTCTGTAAGAGAAAGTGGCAGATCGAATACAAACACCTGAGAACCGCTTCAGTAGGTGCCAACTTTCCGTTCTGAAGTAAGCCAGGCGACTTCAAAGCCAGAGTTCACTTTATTTGATGGCAGCAACATCCTTCACACAAAAAAAAAACCCGAAAGAAAAAAGCTGTCCTCAGCCGGGTGGCGGTACCTTTTGAGCAAGTTTGTTTGCCTCCTGACTCCACCTGCTGGGAAGACACCCCGCTACCTGCTCTCCGCGCTGACATGTTCGTCGGGAGTGCTGAGGTGAATCACCGCGCGTTCGCTCCGGCTCCCACCCTCACTGAGGCTCTCTGGATATTTAAATATTGGGCAGCCTGCAACAGTCATAGCAGAAAAGTCCTCCCCTGCACTACTTCATGCACCACCACTCGACGCTCTCCGCGGGGTGGGGGCGGGGTGTTGATTCAATTGCCCCTGGATGCCCGTGTAGCTGGGGTCTGCTTTTCTGAGGAGACCAGAGGTGCCCAGAGGTGCTTGGAACCAGGTCTTTCTCGGCCTCTTCTTAGAGTTAGTTAGTTTAAAACATTTACATGACTTCTGGAGCAGAAACGGGAATTTAGGTGACTCTGCCGTCGGATGAATGCTGCGGCCACCTCTTGCTCATCCTCCCCAGCTTGGTGGACGGTAGGTAGATGGTTCATGCAAGCTGGAAGAGCATCAGAGGAGACGGGGCAGACGGGAGGACGCGGGACAACCTCCCCGGGGCGGCCAGGGGCCCCAGCTACGCTCGATCCGCTGCGGGGGCAGCGCCCCGCCCGCCCAGGTGCGGATCGCAGGGGTCCCACACTCCACGCCCCATGTTCCCCAGGCTTTCCTTTCCAAAAGATGCCCGCGATAGAAGCTCAACGCTGGCTGGGATCTGAAGACCTTCTCCTCCAAGAGGAGGAGGAGGCGAGGTCGCCGGCCGGGCCTCTGACATCGCAGGGTCCGAGCTCCTGCGGGGCGACGCACCCTCGCTGCGGAGAGAGCCCGGCCCATGGCGGAGCGGGACCTCCCGGCCGCGCACGGAAGGGACCCCCGGTACAGAGGGCAGTCGGCCGGGCTGCCGACCCCGCCTCCCCCGCGGGGACGAGGGGCAGGGGGGACGCGTCCCTGCCCCTGGGCCGGGAGTCTCTCGGCCCCGCGCAGCAGGACCCCCGTTCCTCGGGCGCTGTGCCGGGAGCGCCGCACGGCCCCGCTCCCCGCCGCCCCCGCAGCGGCGGCTCCGGCACGGTCGCCCCGCCGGCAGCAGCGCCGGGAGCCGCGGGGAGGCGGGGGCGGGGGAGGCGCTGCCGCCTCCGCCGCCGCCGCCGGGCGGGCTCCGGCCGCCCCGCACCGACGTCGGCGCGAAGCCCCGCCGCGCCCGGGGTGGAGCGGGGAGTGGGCGCGTCGCGGGAGAGAGGAGGCAGATGCTTCCCGAGGCGCAGCCCCGCCGGAGGGGCTCGACCCTGGCTAGTGCCTGTCCGCCTCCTCCGGGACGCGGAGACCCACCGGGCGGGTGTCGGGGAGCGGGCAGCGCCATGCGCCCCTCCGAGGAGTGAAGGGGCGGCCGGGCTGCTCCGGTGTGGGCACGGAGCCGCCGCGGAGGTGGCCCGAGGTGACGGGAGGCCGGGAGAGGTGCCGCACCAGCGTCGGTAGCGCTGCCACCGTAAGTCCCGGCAACTTCGCCGCCTGCCCTTCCCACCCGCCGCCCCCGGGAGAGCGGCCCCGGGGCAGGCGGGGCGGGAGAGGCGCCGGGGTCCAGCGAACCCGCGGGGCAGGCGGGAGCGGGGTACAGGGGGGAACACAGTCTCTGGCTGGCACTGCACCCAAAAATTTAGGTGGGAGAGGGAGTGGGTTGTAGGAGATCCGACCCGCTGCGGCGGCGTGTGCGGTGCACCCCGTGGGAAGGGGCGAGGGACGGCCGCTGCTGCCCGGAGCTGGCGGTCGGGGCGCAGCGCGGGGACGGGGCACGGTGGATCCCGGAGTTTCCGCTGCGGCTTCTGCACTGGCGAGCAAGTCACTGCCGGTAGCGTATCGGTTATAGAGCAGCCGCTCTCCGTGCTGGAAGTACAGCGCGTTTAAATGACACCTGAGTCACTAGTTCGTGCTTCTCAGGCACGTCAGATATTATCTCCGTGTTATTTTTCATCTGCTGGACCGATATCTGTACTTACTTTGGCGTTTCACACCGCAAATGTAATAAACAACATTAGTAGGTTTCAGAATATTGCCATTGATGACGGTAGATTGATATATGAGGATATTTACTGAATGCGTCCAAGTACAATATAGTGCCTGCCAATTTTGTCTTTAAATTGCTATATTGATTTCATTCTTGTAGGTTTTTTTGACAAGGTTAATGCCGTTGACAATTTGCAAAGGAAAGAAAAACTTTTGGTTTATTTTAGTTACAGAATGGCAATTGTAGCTGAAATGATGAATGAAAAAATCATTCATAAAAAAAGAGTAAATAGAAAGATGTGCATCCTAAGACGTCTCAAAGTCAATATTGTCTTCCTGACAAGCTTTTAGATACACTGGTAACCCTTGAACTTCTTAAGGGTAATGCAGTGTGTGATATTCTTCTCAGGACTGTGCACTTTAGAGTTAAGTAGTCTGATTAGAGGGAGTTTAGAATGAATTAAACAGACATCACAATAAAAAAAAATGCCTTTGCTTTTTCATAGACACTGAATGAAATTAAGGTCTTGCTTCTGCTCCTTTTGCCCCCTCAGTGGTTGAAGGATGATAGTGTGGGGGGAACCCTTGTGTTTGGTCAGTGAAAGGGTCCTATGCTGCTTTAGGGCTGAGTGTATCAGGGCTGACCAGGATGACATTTCATCGCTGCCAACAGCTCAAACTGCAGGTGGAATTGAGCTGAAGAGGGAATTTAATTCACCTCTCAGAATCCTAGGCATAATTGTCAAGTAGGTAAATAAAATACAGGAGAGCTAATACTTCAGTGTAATTTTTTCAGACATATGATAACCTTTGCATGTAGGCAACTTTTGCTAAGCTACCACTCTGATGCTTACTATAGCTGTCATATGCTAGCTGACATGAAATAGTTCTGAATGAGCTAAAATACTGTGTTTCTGTGTCTACTGGTATGTATTAGAGCATGTGAACTTTATAAATCTTGGGTAGATGTTGGTCCTGTTAAAATAAATGGCAAAACCCCAATTAACCCCTCCAAAGGGCGGGTTTCACCATACGTCTTCATTATCATTTATAGTGAGTGCCAGCCAAATTTACTTAGAAATTCAAGTGGCAATGTTTAAGTCTGGCTAGTGATGGCACTTCAAACATCTCTACACATTACTGCTTTAGAATCATGGATAAGAGCCACACAGGTCTTAATAGTTGTTTTAAAAAGCTATATAGAATAAACTGTATTGTGCTTTCAGGAGGAAATAGGCAGTTCAGATTTGTCTCACACTCCAGTTTTTATGTTTCATCAGACTCAATCACTTTTTCATAAAAAATTTGGATTGCAGTTTGCATATGCAAACTTTTAACCAAGGTATTCAAGCAGCAAATAATATTTTCTGATTATTTCATTTGTGGCAAAGAAGTTTACAAGTAAACTGCTAAATATTTGAGCTACTATAAAAATCTCAGCAAACAATTGAGCCATGTTACAGTTAAGTTCTGTGTAGTTTCTAAGCTTTGTTGAGAGATGAATGAACAGAAGCATCTTTTCTAAAAATCTAAATGAAATAGTAATGAATATGCTTACAATTATTAGCTTCAAAACCTGACAGAATCTAGTTTAGCAAACTACAGCTGAGTGATTTTGAAAAGCATCTGAAAAAGTTGAGAATTTTCATTAATGGTGAAAACAATGTTCTATAGAGAGTTTGATGAATTATTTTTATTCCAGCTCTCTTGTAGATCGAGATAAAATGGGATATTTAAAACCTAACCAGTTAATTTTAAATCTGTATCTGCAGACCTATAAGAAGCTACATGCAAGTCCTGTTACATAATAATAGCGGTGTGACCAGCATATCTGTCAGTAATTCCTACTAGTTTTGTATGAGTGAAAATGGAGGAAGAGAGACTCAAAGTTCCTGAAAAATCATTAGATAGGAAAAAAGACTTTTCTAGGTTTGGGTGTTTTGCTTTTTTTTTTTTTTTTTTTTTTTTTTTTTTTTTTTTTAATGCATGCAAATAGGAGTTTTGGGGAAATAAGCAACTAAATAATTGAGCTATACTTGACTGCAAGTTACGCTAGCAAATACAATAAAATTCAGTTTTGAAAGTGATAGTTGGTTCTATGTATTAGTAAGCTGGTAAACTCAGTTTTGTTTTATTTCTGGTAATATGTTTTGGGTCCTAACTGTTGTCATTTGTCAGTATGGAAACTCATATTAATGCCAGCACAGACCCTACCTGGACCTTTCAGGAGCGATCCTGCTACGTGCTGAGCACTTTCAACGATTGTTTGTGTTAGAGTGGCATCCAGTCAGCTCCCTACCTAGAACTACACACATAGAGTTAAATTCACTCTCTTGAAAAATTTGCAGTGTAAATAGCCAAGAAGGTCTAAGACATCTAGCCAGCAGCCAGACGATGATCTCGGTCTGAAACATGAATACTCTGTATGTAACAACGGTAGACTGTGTACCTTTTAAGAAGATTAAATTCTTAAAAGATTAATTGATTCTTTGATAAAGGTACCCAGAAATGAATGACCAATACCTTAAGGTAGTATGTTATTTCCCACTGATCTTATTTTCTTCAGTATTAATCTCTATATTTAGTAATATTGGACTTCCATAGAACAGCATGTAATTACACATTGTTTTATATTGGTTTTTGCTCTTATACCCGATTTCCATTTGACATTGCTTTTAGTCACTTCAATTGAGTGAATTTCAAAGTAACTTAAATGAAGAGACACATTGAATTGCTCACATGAAGAACTAATATAAGATAACAATAGCAGAGGGAATTGTCCACGTCTCAGTTAAGAAGGAGCACTGCTTACAGTGTTGGGCTTGGTAGTCACCTGGAAGTTACAACTGGAAAATCCAAGTTTCCTGCTAAGTGTAGTTATAGCCATTTCAGATGGACACCTTTTTAATCAAGGTGGTATCCACAGATACCACAGGAATCTTTCTTCAGGGCATCTTCTGAACAAACCAAGGATATGGTCTTGCCTTACCAGAGAAGCTGTGAGCTGTTCAGTTGGCACCATGCTTTTGGGGTGACTCTCAGTTAAGGAGCATGAGAAGGACCTGGGGATGGTAGTTGCCCTCTGGCAGTGAGCTCCTTTTGACTCTTTGTGCTGCTTTCTATGGATGTATGCAAAGATTTACCACTTAACCAAGGAAGTACAAGAAATTTGGGTGTTCAGCCATAAGAAGCAAGTGTAGTCATTGGTCATAGTTGATAGGGAATAGCACTGGGAACACAAGTACATATCAAGCACCTCAGAGGTGTGCTGCCGTGTGTTTTTCCGTGGTTCCCAAAATGCCTTCGGAATTAGAATCATTAGGTAGATAGGAGAACTGGAACTGGTTTTAGCAAGTTACATGCTGAAGTGTAGTCCTGAAAGGTGGCTTTCTACAAGGATCAGATTAACCTGTGTACCAGAGACTGAGGAAATGTGTGGAGGAAGACTCCTGGGTCCAGGGAGTGGACGGATGGTGCAGTACTCATTTTTTTACCTGTCAATATTGTACACAAAACCAACTGAAAAATGCAGTTCATGTAAGTGCACCTTATCTGCTGCACCTCAACATGATTTCCATAATCCTTTTTCCAAAGTTATCATGTGGGGTTCAGGAAAGGTGACATAGTGTGGCGTCTGAACCGTGGCTTTTTTATCATTTTTAATATAGAAGACCTGACACTGATTTGGCAGAATGGCTATTCTCACCACACTCTTAGGAGTGTTTTTTGAAAAGGCAAGCATTTCAGTTTAATATGTCACATTTCAGTGTTGCAGTTTAATGTGACACTGTTCAGCAAATAATTTCCTGCTTGGTCATATCCAGCAGTGTATATAAGAACCAAATCACTTTACCTGTGGTTTCTGATGAATAATGTTAACTATTACCAAGAGTTAGGTGAATAATACATTCGACACATTCAAATAAATAAGCAGTATTTTGAAATTTATGGTTTTACTGCATTTTATTCAAGATAGCCCTAATGGTATGTATTTTCAAGGAGTATTAAGATATGATGTAAATTTTTGGTGGCTTTGACATGTCTATTTTGTGATGTCCTCATTACCTCGAGGTAAAGCAGGAGTTATAAAATTGTTATTATTCAAAAGGAGGTGTTTGAAATGCCTTTCTCTTCCTGGGTGGTCTACAAAGTGCTTAACTGCCCCTTAAAAATTAGAAAAAAATATTTTTATTCTGGTTATTTCTTCTAGAAATTGAACATCCTTCAGGCAATGGCAAGTGAGTTTACAGTCATATTTGGAGGTCGTTTGAGTCAAGATGAATTGTGCCATGTCTTCAGAGTTGTCTTCTCAGAATTAAGCTGACAATTAAAAATATCTCTTTTAAATATATTACATGCCTCTGAAAACACAGTATTGCCTTACAAAGATGTCAAAGCTTCATGATTAAGACTGTGCTGTGATATACTTGTAAAAGAAAAACAAACTAAACTTCTATTTTACCTTTTATTAGTGAGTGGAATGAGACTCCGCATTTGGCAGTGTCCCTTCAAAGGTCAACTACATTTTCTGCTTGTGTTTTTTTAATAATGAAAAATTTACTTGCTTTTCAGTGCTCACATAACAAAAACTTCTGTAATTCATGGCACTGTTTAAAGTTTGATGGAAGACAGAGAAAGGTAACCACAGACTGAATAATTTCATAGAGTGAATTAGCCACTTCTGTTTCTCTCAGGCAGCACTGAGGCATTATCTAACATGAGAAAGCTCAAGTGACTGTAGCATCTAAGCTATGATGTATGCAGATAGATTACTCTTTTTGAGTCTTGATTTCCCTCCAGCTGATATCAGCAATGAGTGTTAACTACTTAGAAAAATCACAGGTTGCTCTTCAGTTGTATTTTATTTGTATCTTGATGTTCCCTACAAGTTTCGTATGCCAGAGCAGTTATCCGTAGCAAATCTAGCTATGACAATTTAAGGGAATCATTGAATACCAGGTTGAAGAGAAGCTCAACATAAGCTGGCCATGTGCTCATGCAGCCCAGAAAGTCAGACGTGTCCTGGGCTGCACAGAAAGCAGTGTGAGGTCAAGGGACGTGATTCTCCCACTCTGTTCTGCACTTGTGAGACCCCGCCTGCAGTGCTGCATCCAGCTCTGGGACCACCAACAAAGAAGGATGTGAGTCTCTTGGAGCAGTTCTGGAGGAGGAATGTGAATTTGATCAGAGGGCTGGAACACCTCTGTTGTCAGGACAGACTGAGAGAGTTGGGACTGTTCAGCCTGGAGAAGAGAAAGCTCCAAGAGACCTTATAGCAGCCCTCCAGTACTTAAAATGGGTCGACAAGAGGGCTGGAGAGTGACATTCTACAAGGGCATGTAGTGATAGGACAAAGGGGAATGGCTTTAAACTGAAAGAGGGCAGATTTAGATTGCATCACAGGAAAAACTTTAGATAAGTGTGGTGAGACACTACAATGAGCTGCCCAGAGAAGTTGCGGATGCTGCATACTTGGAAGTATTCAAGGCCAAGCTGGATGTGGCTTGTGATCTGTGAAGATGCAACATGAGTCCTCAAAATGATTTTTCTGTTTAAATTTACCCCCATTATGGTTCAGTGCCAAACTGGTGATGTTTTACTCTTCCTTCAGTACAAAATCTATTTGTCTCACTTTTGCACAAGCTATGTTCTTTGAGCAGACCTATCACCATGTGATTTTTTTCCAGCTTTATTTGATATATATCTCTGTTCACATAATCTTAGTGACCTGTAGCCTTAGTCTGTAGCTTGTGTTCTGTAGTCTTAGTTACCTGTACTGTGCAGGCGCTTCATCACTAGTTCCCTCTCTTGCTTTGCACTTCCTTTTCATTGTTGAAACATGATTTGCCATATGCCAGCTAAAAAGCGGATGGTAGGCATCTCTTAGTGGATAAGTATGATTCCTCATGCAAGAGGTATGAATGCTGTCCCATAAAGTTACATCTCTTTCTATGTTATGGGCTAGTGTCATCCATTGTAGTAAAATGAGCACAGAAGATATTAGACGATCTTTACATTGCCATGTATAAACTATACACACATATTAGCTATACTAGCTCACTAAACAGGAGGAGCATTTCATACTCTTAAATATGCTGTGTGCAATCTCATCCAGCCTTAAATATTGAAGGTCAGGAGAGAGAGGATGCTCACACCTTCACTACTTAGATTGCTTAGAGAAACTTTGTGAAGTTTATTGGATTTGGTAAAAAAAGGTGTCTATGACTGATGAGTGTTCATTGACTACAAGTTGGATCCCTCTGGATAAGAACTCCTTTTGTTCTCACCAGCCAATCCAGCTCCTAATGGGATCTTCATTTTCTTTTTTCTTCAAAATAATACAGAAAGGGAAGGTAGGTTTACTGCTGTTATCCTCAGCTGTGCTGTTACTGCAGAGGTGGAAACACTGGACTGAAGGGTATGGGATGTAGAAATTTTATCAAATAACACGAAATTTAAAGACTGAAATGTTTTGGAGGAAAGGTAATACTCAGAAGAAAGAGGTGTTTTGAATGCTATGTGCAGCTGAGCGTTTGGTGGTAGAGATAAACTGGGAAGTTATACTACAAAATGCCTGATTAACTAATAGACAGCACTGTCCTCCATTTACCTATATCGTAGCAGGGGAAATTCCATTTACATTTCAAAGGGCAGTTTAGTCAAACTAGCTTAGAGAATCTCTGGTAAATCTTTGGCTTTGCTTCAGGGTGTTTAAGAACATTGAGAAAGTGAAAGAGTAAGCCATAGACAGCTGATCACAGGCTCCTTACTGTGCACAGTTGTAGTGCTTGGAATTTAGCAAGTCCTCTGAGCTCTGGTCTTGATTAAAACTCGGTGATGGGGAGCAAATGGTGTGAGTGGAGATTTCCTTTAATGTTCTCGGGACCATTTCCACAACTACAGACTGCTGAAGTGTCTGACTCTTTTAAGCCTTTGAGCTATTTTGTGTTAGAATACAATGTTTTCTTCTGTGTTCAAATGTTGCCAAGTACGTTTTGGGTTGAAGCAGGATCAAGTAATAAATAATAATCATTGTTACCATGTGTTCTCACAGATAAAGCAGACCCAGTGTTTTCTTGTCAGCTGTTTTTTCTTGCATTTTTTGCTTTTATTGTCTCAGGGTATTTGATAGTGTATACTTCCTAAAGACTGGGGTAATTTCAGCACTGAAAAGAAAATATGTGTGGATTTATAAGTGTTTAAATACCTGCTGACTTTATTGGCAATCAGATCTGAAATGTTTTGGAAGAAAAGTTTTTATCCCATTAAATGCCTGATGTAGTCAGAGGTCCTCACTGGAGAAACCAGTAGGTAGCCACCAAATAAATTTATCACTTCTTTTTCATCTGCTGTTCAAATTTAAATGCAGAATAATAAGCCAAGCCCACTCCAGCACTTTGTCATTGTTGTAGCTGTCTGAGTTGTCTGCAGTGACAGAAATCACACAAATCTTTGCATTTAAACTAGCAGTCTCCCCTTTAGTAAAAGGAAAAGAAGTGGGGCTTAAATGGCCTATAGTCATAAGAAATGAGTGTGATTAAGCCAGAAGGAGATATGTATGCACTGTATGCAGAAAGGGTCCTGAGGAACCTCAAATATTAACTGAAAATATCTCCATCCCCTTACAAAATATTGGGACAGTGCTTTATTAGCATCAAAGCCTATAATTTATCTACTTATTTACGTAACTTGCAACACATGGTCAGTATATTATTTACTGTAATGTGAATCATCAAATGCTACAGACATATCACATACCACATCAAAGAACAAGTTTGATGAGAGGTTTCTTGAAGTGATGAGTTATATTTTTTTTCAACTGATGTGTAATTCCACATGGAGAAATCACACAGGTTTAATATTTAAAGAAATATATGCCAATTACTTCAGTATAGAATTTAAGAAATTTCAGAACTAATTTTACTGTTGGAAATGTTCCATTTTTTCAGAAGTGAAAATTAAACATATGAATTGATTACAGGATTTTTAAAATAAAATATTTGGTTTACTATCATTATAAAATACTTTTGCAAGTGATCAAAATTTCAGTTATATGTAAAAAATTTATATTAAATACTATTTTAATTTTTTAAATTTCACTGTAACAAGTCTCTTGAACTCAATAGCGTATATGGTTTGGATGGACAAGGATGCAACAGACTGGAGGAGATATTGGGAGAGAAAACAGCCTTATTCACAGTGCACGCTTTTTTTTTTTTTTTTTTTTTAATCTATCTTCAGTCTATTGGATTTATTTGGAAAGTTTTAGCCAGATAATTTTCACGATCTCTGAAGTTCTCCTGCAGTGCATGATATATTCCTTTGCTTACATTCACAAGTTCTGGTCGCCCTTTGTGCCTGAGAAGTCCTTGTGCTAGCATGCAGTGGAAAATGGACTTGGCAGTAGATGGTTTCTGAGTCAAGACTGAACCTTCTACATTTGTGTAAGAACACACCCACACATGTACAGCCCAGATCTTCTAGAGATTCCAACTACAGTCACAGTTTTGAGGTAGCATAAGCCTAAGAGAGAGCTGAGAGAACATGCCTAAAGTACAAAAAAAGAGCAGAAAGAGGTATAAACAGTATAGAAAGATGGAAATGGTTTCACACATGGAAGGGGGATACTAGAATTGGGAATTAGTACTGAGAACCGGTAGAGTCTGGTGTTTGGGGCAGAAGTCATTTGAGAAGGACAAGCTTGTACAACACATTAGATACTGAGGGAGAAATTAACATTTCCAGAAACAGGCATTTAGAGACTAGATGGGGCTAGGAACTTGCAGGACATTAGAATATCAGGAGAAAGATGTATTGGAAAAGAGAGAATTACCTCCCCCTTTCCCCACTAAATATACTGGAGTTATGAAGCTGGGAAAAATGAGAGCGTTAAGAAGGGGAGAAAGTGAATGCCTGGGAAAGACATTCAAACTGCAGTGGCAGAAAGCTGAGAAGGAACTAGGTCTGATTAGGTATTGTAAATGGTACTGAAAGAATAGGGAGTGGAAAGAGATGAGAAGAAACAGCTAATGTCTGGGAGGAGACAGGAGTACAACAGAAAAAAGTTCATGATGGAGAAGCTCAGAGTAGAAAGAGCAGTATCCTTGACAATGCACCAGTCATACATGACCTGCCAGAACCTTACCCATATTCTGCTGTCAGCACACATCTGTGAAGATTTTTGGTGAAGAACTTTTGTGTCAGTGTTTAAATGCTCTAGTGTCTCACATGAGCCATTTTCACCATGTGTAGTTGAAACACTGGTGTAATGTGTTTATTGTGTCAGGTTCAGTGGGTAGGGTACAGAAGCTATCTGGGAAGCTAATTAATTTTAGCAGCTCTTAAGTTCAATGCATTCAGTGTGTGAGCAGGGCTGGCAGACTGTAAGCTATGTACCAGTCTTTATGGTAGTAATTTAAACCAAGCTCACAGACAGAAACTGGAGAAAATTTTATGTTACTCACACAGAGAAAGGCTAGTAGTGTAGACCTTTTGAAAGAAGAAAGTTTCATTTAATGTACAGGTTTGGTTGATGGAATCTTGTTTTTGCTGGACTTCAAGCAAAGAATGAGGAAGATCCTGCTTCTCATATGATTTTATACAGAGAGAGGAGAAGATTTGTAGATGTCTATAAGGCAAAAGTTTTGAAGCTGGCAGAGGAAATGTGGATAGACAGTTGGAACAATTTGAAGTATATGGTTTCAGAAAGAGAAATTCTCTGTTGAGCAAAGAAATCTTAGGAAAGCTGAAGACCTCCTGTGTCCTTTGGTGTGAGAGAATCAACCAGCTGAAACTGATTAAAAATAGTTTTTGCTGAGGAGAGGTAAAAATGAAATAAAAGTATGTCTGTTAGCAGAGGAGACTTGAACATCCTAGAATACCAGTATAATAACTAGAGAATAAAAGATACAGATCAGATGAGGGCACATTTGGAGATGACATGTAGATGAAAAAATGTGGGTCAGCTGTCATTCGTGTGCACAGTCCCAGAGAGAAGCACCAACCAAAGTTCGTGTTAGAAGCATGGTCCAGAGCCACAAAACCAGCAAGTTGCCAGTGACCATGGGAGTATCATAAAATGAAAAATGAAAAGCAGGTGTTTAAGAATATGTGTGCTAAATACTGCAAAGCAAACCAAGGAGATCAAAGGTGAAAAGTGTGCAGCTGAAGAATGTTGCTGGGGAAAGCAGCCAACACAAATGTTGATGTTAAAAAAATGGAGATTTATAGTGGTGAGATATACATCTTTTCCAATAAATTAGGAAAAAGTAGCCATAAAAATGAGCATCAATATTTGGGACAAGCTTTGGGACTAACTTTAGGAAAAAATGAATCTGTGGCATACAGCATGGCTAGTAATATACAAGAACATTTATTCTCTGCAGGTGAAAGTCCAAAGATACAAGTAAACATCCAGATATCTCTATAACTGACACTCCTGCAGAAATAATTTTGCATAGAAAGGTTAGCTCTACATTAAATTTGATAAATACATTAAAAGCAGAAAAAACTGGAAAAGAATATTTGGCCTGGCAGGTCTGTGTAATGGTTTATGAGTGTGTTTGAAAACAGAGGATGTCAACTTCTTGCTGCAGAATCTACCTAGAAGGCAGTACTAGAATTGCACTGCTCTGTGATAGCTATTTCCTCTGTGAGCCCCGTGAAAATAAAGATGTTAATTAGAAAAGTGAAGAAGCCATGGGAAAGGGTGCACTCGATGATGGCAGTAGAGAAGAAAAATGATAGGGTGTCCCATGTAGTCATAGATATTAAAGATCTTTAGGGTAGTGAATCAAGAACAAACCAACACAAGAACAATCATGCAATCATGCAGGAACAAAACCCACTAATGCTAAATGTCATCACTTCCAGGCCCTCTGTAACAACCACATTCCTTATGTTAGATGCACAGTTTGATACTAGAAAGCCTGATAGGACAAGGAGAGCAGCTAATTAGTGCTTTCCAACACTTTATCCAGAAGGCAGTGTTTCAGAAAATCTGCTGGTAAATTGTTTGCACATGATATATCAAAGAAGAAAGGTCTTGGAATAGCAGAATGTCTCACACTCTTACCAGAGTGAATGCCACCAAAATCCAATAGTGTTAATCACATGATACTGGGGACATTTAGAAATCACAGTCAGATCCAAATCATTAGCAAGCAGATGAGTGGTAACAGTAGAGCACTGGAATGGATTGCCCAGAGAAGCTGTGGAATTCCCCTCCTTGTGGAGATTCAAACTAGGCTGGATATGACCAGAATAGGCAGATCTAGCTTTGAAGTTAGCCCTGCTTTGAGCAGGAGGCTTAGTAGATTATCTCCAGAGGTCCGTTACAGCCAGTTTTGTTCTATGACTCAGGGAATTACCATGGTCTCGAAAGGAGGCATCCAGGCATATCCAAAAATGGAAAAAAAGGAAAAGAGCTGAAAGCACTGATCTCTCCAAAGGAAATTAAACTCAGAGTAGGGTAAGCAACTCATCTGCTAAATAGCAGAAATTATGTCATCTCTGCAGGAACCTGAAGGAGGAATAAGCTTTTTAGCACAATTTAAAAATGGCCTAGGAAATTTAGAAAATAGACACAGTTTATCTTGAAATAAAAGGCAACATTCCATGGGAAAATACGTCTATAGGATGTGCTCCATGAGCTGTGGACATTGCAATAGTGATGTACATTTATGCAATATTAACAAAAGCACAATTCACTGTCAGCTATCTTTTAAATGTTTTTCCTTCCATGTCTTAGATATTGCTTCTTCATCCTTCATGTGTATGACATGCTGAGCTACTGAAAGTAGGTAATAAGTTTTAGAAGTCTTTGATTAAGGAAAAAAAAGCCAACCCATCAATGCAACATTGTGGAATCATAATAATGCTATCTCTCACCAAACAGCAGTAGTTTGGAGGTTAATTATTTGTCAGTGAAGCATTTATACTGCAGAAATGAGCACCAAGGAAAAAGCCATGTAGAGAAATTAATAAATCTGTTTACCATGAAATGTTTTATGTGGTACAATAAATGAGATCCACTGACTACCAGTGATAAAGTATTGAATCACTTTTCTTTAAGTGGGCACTGTTCATCCTTAAAAACCCAGGGAAGAAGGATTCCAAGGGCAAAAGAAGTGTGAGAACTAGCATTTAAAACTGTAGTAACTATTCCCAAAAAGGCTAAATAAAGGTTATGCAAGTGGTTTCTAACTTTGGAGTTACCTTTATAATCTGGGGAGACTTTAATTATGATTTTATTACACAAATTTGGTTTTATGAATTTAATTCCAAAAGAAGAGACCTTATATGACATATAGATGCCAGTGATTTACAAACACATAAAGTGTTACAGGCAAGTGCCATGTTTTCCTTTTGAAGATCTTTTAGCAACATTGAACTCAGAGTCTTTGGTAAAAATGTAATCCATTAATAAAAGCAAAGGTGGAAAGGGAAAACAATACAGTATTTTAAGTACCTTAGACTTAAAAAAACCCCATAAGCTAAAGCTGTCATACTTAGAATACTATTGAGGGCTTATGTTAAAGTGATCTTAATGCTGCTGAATAAAACTCATCAATCTTCAAGAAGGTGGCAGTCTGACAGCCAATCTGTTAGTGTTTAGGTTTAATCCTAGTCCATGAAGAACTTACATTTTCTCTAAGGGTCATTACCATTAGCCTGATAAAAGAAGTACATCTCTGTTCTTCATACTTTGATTCCTTTTAAGCTATTTTTTTTAAGAGCAGATTTTACATACTGCAAAAGAAATGAAATGCTGCTAGGGCATGAGGTAGTTCCCATAGCTGAAAGAACTGCCATCCTATCAGAGAGACTGAAATGTGTCAGGGGCAGGTTTTTCTGTGACAGGAACTAATACAAGATGTGATCTCTTATTCAAAGTATTTAAAATAGGCTATCCTTAAAATATCTTAAGATACTTGTTTACCATACTTAAGACAACTCTAGAATTCTCATAGGCTTTCATACCTGTGTCAATGTCTGTTTATAAAGAGAGGAATATCATAGTGGTGAAATCCTGTTTGGTACACTGACTTCCTCAAAATCTGCTGAATCCCAAAGCAATAGGATTATGTATGAAGAGCTCCCAGTTAAAAGTAAAACAGGAGAGAGAGACTTTTGGAGACCCCTTAAGATATCCACACATCTATTTGAGAGAGAGATCTGGTCATAAACTGCCTTTCCTCTTTCTCCATTTTGCTTAATTTGTACATGATTATTCCTGAGCAGTTTCCTCTTTCTTAATTGTCTTTCATATTTCAGGATAATCCTTAGGTATGGACAAAGCATGAGGGTGGGAAGTTTGAGAAGGTATATTTGGTGTTCTTTAAAATCAGCAATTTAGATTTTTTTTCTTATAATTTTATTAAAACAACATTTCACAAACTATTTTCCATAGTATCCTCATCTTATGTGAAATTTTAAGGCAAAAAGAGCAAGTAAGAAGCACTGCCAAACAGACAGGAGAAACAAAAAACTTTTGAGTAAACAAGCTAACTCCTGTGATGTGACTTTTCCCAAGAGCAGAAAAAGGGAAATCTATCTACATTGTTTATTGAGGTAGAACTAGGGGTTTCTGTAGCTAGGAAATACACTCTTAAAGTATGGTCTATATGCTGTGCTACATCAAAGGAATGAAATAGCAAAATATCATAGAGCTCCCAAGGAGTGTGAAAGTTTGAACAAGGTAAGTAGGCACACCCTGGTTTGGGTGAGAAGAAGTAAATGTGTGTTGGTGGATAAAAAGCACATCTGTACTGTTACCACATCAGTTACTGCACCAAATACTTCTTCCAATTACAAAAAGAAGGATACTCTTAGAAGGCATACTGATACTTCTATTAAAACTAAGTAAACCAACTTTGTGACCCCTTGTATATCACACTTCTTATATTAAAGCCTTAACTCTTACTTAAAAAGAGTTGATTCATATGAAGTCCTCTTTGTACTGTCAATGTAGCAAACAGTGAAGATTGTGAAAATGAGGATCTAACACAACACTAAAATCTACTTATATAATTAATATTGCTTTGCATTAATCTGTTAGTGAAAAGGAATCCAGAGAAAGTAGTTATAAATGTAATCCATGTTTGCTTCAAAGTCTTTTGACTCTGCTAGAATAAAATAAATTGATCTCAATGGTAAATGAGAATGTGTCCCTCTGTTTTGTTGGTACTCTTTAACAAGACATGGGCAACAGCTACACAATTTTCTGAAGGTTTATGTTTAATAATGGAGACTATAAACTCATTCCAGTTCTGAGGATTTTTCTGGTATCTTGCACTCCACAATTGGAAAGGATGCTAGACATAAGTATACTTGGCAGTTTCCCACTAGAAAACAATATTGTAAATAAGAAGGAAACCCAATAGCTGAGGCAGAATGTAGTGGCTGAACCATTAAATAACAGGGTTGAAATGATCTCACAAACTCAGGAAATATATACTCAAAGATGAAACTTCTTTTTTAACTTTTATTTTTGACCACACCAAGCAAAGCCTAAAGCAAAGCCTGATTTTCCCCTAAAACTTGATATTAATTCCATCATGTTTGCTTGTGTGCATCTCTGCATGTCTGTGCATATATTGCATTTTTTAATTGTTTATTTGTTCCATTTTCAATGGAAAGCCTGGACAGTACCCGTTAGGCTAATGGAGGAGAACAGAAAGAATGGTAAACAGATTTTAAGATGCAGCCTTCTCATCAGGAATAGAAGCACCAGGGGGAAAGAGTTAATAGGAAAATAAAAGAATAAATGCTCATGAAATATGGCTATTGCTGCTGCTACTACTACTACAAGAGAAAAAAAGAGGCATAAGAAAGCTGACAGAAAATAAAAGAAAACTTTGAGTTTGTGGGAAACCCCAAGCTTAAGGAGCACTGAGAGGTTTTAGTTTTGAATTTTCTTAGTCCAGTTTTAGGGAGCTACCCTAAAAAGCAGTCTTTTTCAGTTTTGTCAGATCTACTTCACCTACCTCTCCGGATCTCTTGCTAGAGGTTGATGAGGTGCCCGGTAGGTGGCATCCTTTTAACACAGTGCTGGCATCAGTTGGTGAGGTTGTTTTGGTTTTGGGGTGTTTTGTTTTGTTTTGTTTTTGTTTTGTTTTTGTTAAATGCATCTTTTTTTGCAGAATTTGAATGGATTATCACAGAATTGGCACATGCAGAAGTTATATTTTTGTGAGAACTTTTATTCAAGGTTCTCAAACTTGGTATTTCCAAGCTTCAAAAAAATCTCTATTTAGGAATCTAAATGGAAGAAAGAGAGGGAGAAAGTGTTTTTCCTCGTTGGTTCAGAACAAGTTTCTGAGGGAGTTTACAATGAGCTACATGTTCACAGCACCTACTGAAATCACTCTGTGTTTTCTGACTTGAGGGCTCTGGTTTAAATTAAAGACTTGTTAGCAGAACGTGGTGATTAGGATATCGCATTTACATTTGAGCAATTGATGCCTGAAATTGTGACATCTTGTCATCTGCATTTAATTTGCCTCTGTTACATCTTGTTCATTTTTGGAATGTATTCATTTTTTCTTCCTAAGAAATAATGCTCATGATAGCTGGGGAAGTCTGTGTTATCGCAAACCCATCTCTGCTTCAGTGTTTGCACACAGTTCTACTTGAGAATGATGTCATCAGATGTAGTTTGAACAAGCTTTGGGCTGTTAGTGTTTGGCACAGGGCATCAGTATCAGGTGCCAACTATCCATTCAATTAAAGCAGTGAAAGCACACAGATAATTCACTGAAAGCACACAGGTAATTCACAGGCTGATTGCAGGTGGAAAACAAATCTCCTTAACTTGTTCAGAAACACGTCGCGGATCAGAATGTTGAGTAGCCAGGGATATCTGGGGATGTCTTGAGAAAGTGTTTCCAAAGAGCTGTTCTTCAATTTCACCTCCTGGTCTGCCTGAAGGTTCACCTTGCTTGGAGGAGAAAAGCGGGAGAAGTTCATTGTGGCTGGAAACAAGACCAACAAAAAAAGTTCTCTGTCACTGTCTAGTAATACAGGATCTGAAATAAATATACTTGGTGGCTGAACAAGTCTCACTAGTTCTAAAGCCATCTTTGCACAGAACAGGATTGACAGATCTGTGTCAAATGGAACATAGTGGGAGTTTTTAAACATTTTTCTGCAATTTACTACTCTGAGATTTGTGGATTGACATGGGGATAAAGATGCCATAGTGTCCTCTGCCAATCTGCAGAGGTCTAGTTTTATCTACAAGTCCTGGTACTGTAATAAATCAATTATATTGTCAATTTGCATCAGACTGAGACATCACTGAGAAGTTTAAAAAAAGTGAGTTTAAGATACTGGCCTATTTAATTTTTTCTGTTATTTGTTCTGAATACATATTTAATCCAAAATTGTGTTGAAGACGTTGTTTTAAGGGGAATACAGCTGTTTTTATATTCTTTATACATGTGTGCTCAGTTTTGTGCTTTTCACGTACACACCAATCAGAGATTCTACCTCTATAACTTCTTCCATCCCTGCCTACTTTGCCTGGGACAATCTATCCCAGGGAAAACTCCCCAAAAGACAAAAGTAAAAAAAGGATGTGGATTATTGCTGGTAAATATATAAATAGAAACAATATTTCCAGAGCTAGAAAAATCCCATTTAAAAAAATAGTATGGGAAAACTTTTTTTGGTGCAATTGTCAAAAAGTAGTACCACATTGAATGAATATGTCTGAGGACTACAAGGATAATTTTCTAACCAAATGTGAAGTGCAAAGTTGTCTTCCCAAATATGCAGACAGACCATCTCTGTTTATCTGCTGCTAACCATAACTTTCCCAGGTTGTACCACGCTGAAATTCATATGATAGGATCATAGCCACCCTTCAGAGTGTGAGTGGCAGTGTATGAATCAAGCCAATTTATAAATCTGCTGCTGCTTCTTGGGAAAAGCTCAGAGGAGCTGAATTAGTAATGTCAGGGGAAGGACCCCAGTAAATAATGTTTCAGGCCTGGATAGATTGATAAAGTCTTCTGAAATAAGCAGGCTGCTGGAGGAAAGTGAAGGGGCAAAATTCCTTCTTCCTTTGAACCCTCAGCAGGAATGGAGTTTCAATATTTGAGATAGACATGGGGGAGAGATAATAATGCAGAGAACACCCCAGGGCAGTGCTCTCTTAGTTGTCAGAGCATACACCATTGCAGCAGACATCGATATTTGTCTCAGCCCTTGCTCAATGATGCTCCCAAGTTTTAGTGACTCATCTTCATTGCTGATGTTAAAGCAGTAGGTGTCTGGTAGCAAGGACTGTCTGTAATCATAACTCGAGCTCTGTGGCAATTGCTTAACTAATCAGCAGCCTGTTCAGTGCATCTGTGACAGCTTACTGTGCAGGCATGGAGACCTGTGCTCACACAGCCCCCAGGGATGTTTCGCGTCTTCAAATGTTGCAACTTGGTCCTAGATCTGGCTGAGGGGTGCAGAGCTCAGCATTGCTGAGCAGGTACATGAGGAGGGTCATGTAGGGAAATTTCTTTCCAATAAAGTTTGGTTTTATTGCTTGCTACTAAGTGGTCTGTGGGACAGACTCGCCCCATATTTAAGCAAACTGAGGTCCAGTTTGAAGAAAGGAAGAATTTTTGAATGCCTCAGTGCAGAATTAATTATGTCAGATTCTATAGGGAACCTTTATCCCTATGAATTATTAAAGTTTCTTTAAATTAAACTATCATCTGTCTCAGAGTAGTTGAAACCTACTCTTCAGAGTTCTTCAAACACCAAACCAAAACACTGTTCCCATCCCAGAAGATTTACCAGCTAATCCAAGAGAAAGATGTACTCCATGTGGATAGAAATGGAGATAGTTGTGTGAGAGACTGTAGTTAATAGCAACATATTCAGTAATACTACAAGTTTATTTGGAGCACTTCTTTTGTGGCAGATGTTTCAGAAAATGTGGTAAAGTTTAATTTATAGTTAGGTAATTAAGAATTATAGCAGGCACTGAATGAAATTAGGAGCTATAATCAGGAAGGGAACGTTTTTTATAGATCAACTTTGAAACCAGAAGTGTGAGTAAAGGTGAGAGACTGAGAGGGCAGGAAAATAGACAGTAGATGAGTCAAGTAGGCTTTTGACACAGCATAGTCCAGTATGAATAAAGAAGATATGGCAGACTTATAGTTATTAGATAGTAGAAGAAAACATGGTTTCAAAAGAAATCCTGATATTAAAAGAGAAAATATGGAAGAGATCCAGAAGATAGACTGGAGTAAGTATATGGAAAGATTGAAATTAATTTTTAAAACATTTTTTTAATTGTATGTTGATGAAATTTTTAAAAAGAGAATATATAAATAGGTATGCGTCTTCAAGTTGGCAAACGTCTCTTTAGACAGCTCAGTCCTGGAGCTTGAGTCTTGTAATGGGTCACAATATATAGCTGCACTGGATAAGATGACCAAAAATAGAACTGTGAAGGCCCATCTGTGGCCTTTTCCTCTTATACTTTTTGCTTGATGACAATATTTCTTTAGATTACATTTGTATTTAGATAGATTTGTGGCTGGATTGCTGTATTGGTGTCTGGTTATCCAGTAGATTACTGGGTTTCTTTCTATTTTGTTTGTTTGTAAATGCCCCCCAAATGTGTCCTCCCTTATGTCCTTTAAAATATAAAACTTGTAAAAAGAAAGCAAGCTTCATGTGTGTTAATGCTTAATTATAGAGCAGCTACTGCTTTATAATTAGCATTTGATCCTGGTTTAGCTTTTGAACCTACTAACTTGAAGCACCTTTCAGTTGCTTTGTCTTTTTACTGAAAATGAGGTGGTCTTGACTCAGGGAAGAGAGTTATTGATGGTGAAGTTGCAAAGCAATGTGTGGTTTGAAGAAGTGAATATTTGCTTGAGCAAGTGCATTTTTTTTTCATATTGTGACACACTCTAGGTGTTTAATAGTTATTGCTTACTATACCAACTTGGGTATGTCATGCTCCTTTTTTAGGCATGATTTATGTGATTTCTGCTCACATACCTGACTTGATATTTGGACAAGCCCTCAGGATCTAATTGTGCTTCAGCTGAAATCACCACTAAAACCAACAGAGATCAGAAAAATTCTTAATAATCCTGTGAAATACCCGGAGTGGGCAATTCTGAGAAAAAAATATTGATGTTATTCTTGATTTATTGATTAAGAATTACACAAGGGATAAGTTAACAAAATAACTGAGCAGTTCAGAACACAACTGTATTGTGCCCATACTTGGTTTCATGTTTATCTATTAATTGCATTTCCTGCAACTATCTCTGCCTACCAGATTGGCAACACATATGCAAAACACTTTTAAAACTATTTTGCCACAAACAGACAGAGGTAATTAGCTCATTTCTATGGAAATAATTCAATACTGTCATTGTTGCCTGCCTACCAACTGATCTGTAAAAATGTTTGTCCAAATTTAATAGCTTCTCATTTATTGAGAAATGCAGAAAAATAACAGCATAAAACACACATAGGAGGTAATTGATTCATAAATAAGCTTGGCTTTCTGTAAGATAATTAATCTGGCCTTAATTCAGAAGAAAAAAAATTAAATCAATGCTAGCAGGTAGCACTTGTAAGGGAGAGAAATATCAACTGTGAGACTAATAATTACATGTCTTGTGTATTTCAATATTTCATCAATGCAAATCCACTAATCCTTCTGAAGGTGATCCTGCTCACATTTGCAAATATAATTCAAAAACCTTTGCATTGAATATAATGATCTGCCTGGAAAAGAAACCTAGACAAGTAAACCAACTCTAAATCTATTTGATGTTTTCATGAGCTTTCATAATTTCTGAGGGCAACAAAGGAATGCGTCAAAAAATTTGTTTGGAAAATTAGAGTGGGAGTCAAGATTTAGATTCTCAGAAGATCTGGCTTCAAACACACAAATTAAGGATTTCTCCAAATGCATTAAGTGATGGGTATACTCAGGTTTCCTTTGGGCATTTTAGTGCTCCATGTTTTTTCAGCCCTTTCCAGCAGGATTGCCTCTGCTATTAATGAAACTTTGTCAAGAAAGGTCAAGCCCCAGAAGGTAAAGCACTGGCCTGATTTGACATCTGATGTATCAGATGGTGATTTAATCAGATTTCAAGATTTATAAGCTTCAAGATTGTTGAAATCATGCTGGAAAGTCAGCAAGGAATACTAGAGTGTAATGGGTGTTTTCTTAGATGATAGTCTTTGTCCAGAATCAATACTGAACCAATACTGCAGGTATGTTTGATGACTAAACACAGAGAACAGTCAAAAACAAGATTCTGCTCATTAGTTAATGGTAATTAAGGACATTACTTAGTGTTCCTGTTTGTTTATTTCTTTGTGAGATTATTTAGACAGATAACTATGCTGTATAAAACAATTTGCAGCACCACAACAAATCACACAACAAAAATTTGGAAAACACTTCATTCCTCCCCTGTCAATAGAAGGCAAGAAGTTTTTGAGACTTCCTCAGAAAAGATTTTCTGAAAAATTATCGAATCCAGATATTTCAATTATATTGTACCTCTATATAGTCTTTCTCCATGCAGCATCAATAAAACTAGAATGGCAGTCTTTACCTGCTGACCAAGATCCTGTCAGCAGCTCCCAGTGAAACATTTAGTACACAAAAAGTATTTACAAGACTGGTCCTTAAATTATGATATGATACTGCTGCGAAGTGTTGGAAGACTACCCTGATGTATATCAGAAACAGAAATTAGGATTATTTGGTATTTAAAGGTGTCATTTGTAAAGTACCTTCTAGTCCTTTGAAATTAAAAGTGCGATAAAGGCTGCTGTTATATCTCAAACAAACAACTGAAGAAAAATTATTCTTAAGTAGCTGCCATAGTACTTGCTATATTTTGTCATGTGTGTTCATAATACAGTGCTAGTTTCAATACAACAGAATTAGAATATCAATTGCCTGTTTTTATTAGAGCACATTAAACTGTTTAACCAAAGTGAAATTGATTGCATTGAATTGCAAATTTGAAGTGAGGAAAAGCAGTTGAAAATGAAATTAGGCTCACTAGAGGGAAGTTAATATGCTCTTTAGCTCTCCTGTACAATAATACAAGCTTGAAATATGACTGCATATTCTGCTAAAAATAGGTTATATGTTTAGCTTTGTGTACTAGGCTTTACATCTCCTTTAGGTTGTTTGCTGAAGCGTCTCTGGGTCTTAATGTCGCCTGAATTAACTCATGCATGGCTATCAGGCAGATATGGCACAAAGCTGATCTTTCCATTATCTCTGGTTTTACCTGAGTTGCATGGGAGCTAAATCACTCATAGTGAAGTGAAGGTGAACTCAAAAGCTCCCCAATGAACTTAACTATATTTATAGTATAAAAATAAACAAGTATAAGGAGGCAGGGCATTTTGTTTTATTCTGATGTCCTGCTCAAAGGTCTGCAAAAAACAACACTTGCTGCCCTTGTGAGTCAGTGGTGGAGCTCAGCAGTACAGAATGCTTTGCATTCCCACGGTGCTGCAGGTATCCCAGCTAATGAGGAAACAGACTCTGCTTATATGATGGAAATACAAATGCCACTGAAGTTACTGCTGGGATTGATGGATGCTTTTCTCCCTGGTGTGGAAAGGGGAGTGCTGGCTAGCACTGACCTGTGTTAGGAGGAAAATAGGATAATTTCAAAACAGTAATCAACCAGAATGACTTTTCTGTTTTGCTCATTTCTAGTGGCTGGAAAGTAGTTTTAAACTTACACTGGTTAATTTACTGAATGTCAGAAAAATGGGGATAGTAAATGTCAACACTTTTAGGGCATGGAACTGAAAATCTTGCCCCTTTCAGACTATGATTAATTTGAGAAATTTTCCAAATCATAGAAGTGAAAAAAACTCAATAGAAACACCAAAGAAACAGAAAAAAATCCTTCCTACCTGATTGTTTTATTATGCTTTGGCTTTTTGTACTTCTTAGCTTGGCATCAGGAATCATCTGCAAAGGCCTCACTTCAATGGTGTAGATAGCTTGTTAGTAGTTTGCATGTTGTATATTGCTATGGGACATTGCAAAAGTTATTTTGTAGGATTATAACTGTTTCTATGTTTGTTAATTGAAGCCTATGGCTTGCAGTTCCTCAGACTCTTAAAAAACCACTTAACTCTACCCCAGGGCCTCACACATGTAGAAGAAACCAACTGGGAAAAATGCATGAACATGGAAATTTCCAGCTGTTTTTGCAGGAAAAGAAAGAGTATCACGATGATCTACAGGTATTTTTCAAAAGAGTAAAGTGGTCCTTTGTGTAGCATAGGTTAAGAAATGCTGCCATAAACTCCACAACACCGTTTCTTGGATTAAGTGAAAAGGATCTTACAGTCTGGAGGCTTAAAGTTATAGAATCATAGAATCACAGAAAAATTTGGGTTGGCAGGGACCTTAAACGTTGTCTAGTTCCAAACCCCCTGCCAAGGGCAGGGACACCTTTCACTAGAACAGGTTGCTCAGAGCTCCATCCAACCTGGCCTTGAAAACTTCCAGGGATGGCACATCCACCACTTCTCTGGAAAACTTGCTTCAGTTCCTCACTCCCTTATCATTAATCCAACTGCACAATGAAAATATTATATGTAATTTTGCTTGTGGACAATTGTAAACTGATTATTTTTATTCTCTTTAGGGAATGATTAAATGTATGACTCCTATCATTTTCTTGTTTTCTGCATCTCCTTGCATCACTACAATGCAGAGCCTGCAGAACCTCCCACTGCTTCTACTGGCTTGGGTTGTCTCCCTCTTGATGTGGGGGCTTTTTCTTGCTGACAACTCTGTTCTGAGTGTGAGGGATATGTTGCAATCAAAATTACATGGCATGTGAAGGCCGACTGGAGCTCTGAATGTGGCAAAGTTTCCTGGAAAACATGTCCAGCTGGATAAGGTTATTTAAAGTTCTACCAATACTTTCCAAACTAGTGCCCATGGAGTACTGTGTGGCATTCTCATGGAACAAACTGTCCTTGTTTCCAGCTGCTAAGTCACATTAAACTCAGCTAAAAATATATTAGTTTCCTGGTATTAGTCCTTTTCATGTAAGCAACTGATATGGGGTAAAATGGGATTCTGAGGAGAAACAGAACTGGGTTTTGGTATTGAAAACAGAGTTGTAATGTAGATCTCAGATCTAAGAAATGAAGGAAAATAAGTTCTGTGAAGTTCTGCAGGGGAATAGTTTTTATTTCAGATCACACAGGGAAAGGGAAGATGTGTGCAGATTCTCTTTTAGTTAAAATTTGTTCACGGAAAAGGAAATAATTATTGTGGCATAAAAACCTGAAATCAAAAGTGCCTGTCTAATTTATGTGCAGAAGGAAGGCCTTGTTCAACATACAAGCAGTAGCTGTTGTGGCTGCACTGGGTGCAGGGAAGTTCTTCCCCTGCTCTGCTTCACTTTTGAGTTGCGTCAAGAGATGCAACTCTTGTGTGCCACCATATTAATGCATGCAGTTCTTGATAAATCAGTCACTGCAGCAATAAAAGTCAGACTGGTTCCTGATCAGAAGGGAAGTTCTGCTGTATTTCTGGCATCTGTTCTGGGTGTTGAGTTGCAATTGAGTCTCAATTATTAGCAAGCTTCTCCCATCAAAATCTCCATTAGAAACAACCTGGGCATTACTGCATCACTTTGCAGTTGTGTTCAAATAATACACAGCAGTACAACAAGTACTCCTTTAGTAAAACTTGTAGAAATTATAACTATCCCCTTAAGTCAGCCTTTCTGAAAACTTCTGTCAGTTTCTAAGTTTGGAAGTTCTTGCTTTTATAAAAGGGACTCAATTTTCTTATCTATCCAAGGGAACTGCTCTGTGTCTTGCCATAAAGGTGTTCCTCAATTGCCCAGCGATTCTTGAACCCTAGTGCTCCTTTGCTGACCAAGAGTGCAAACCAGTTCAGGTCTTGCACCAGATCATCCCAGCTAGTGACTCTGGTGCAACTTGAACACAACTGGCTTTCTTTCCATTTAAAAAGACAATGTTATTCAGAAAGGATGTGTGTAAAAAGGTTGCCTTCCATGTGACCATTTGGTCCTTAATTTGAGGGTCAGTCTGTGCATCACACATCTCTGTCTAGCCTGTCATGCCTGCCTATATGTTATATTCATGTAGATGCCTGCATTAATAGTTCCTCTTCATTCTGTGGACTCCTAATCTCCATGTGTAGCTTATATTTTATGGACTCCAGCCTCTCCCTTGTAGTCTGCTTTTCCTTTATTCTTTTACTTGTTAGTTCCATTGTATATCATTGTATTGAATCTATACTGCATTCTATTCTTGTGCTGTAAAGCATTACAACTCCACAATATTTGTTGGTTACTGCAGTTTAATTACAGATTAAATTGACATTAACTTCTTAGGATAAATTTTAATAAAATAACAAAAATATGCTTAGAATGTTTCAGTGGTGCTTTTTTGTAAGCTGTGCCCTCACACTTACAAGGGCATGACTGATTTTTACCAAAAAATGCAAACCAAAACAACAAACTTGGAGAACAATTTTGTTGTGGCGACCCTTTTCAAACATGGATTTTTGAGTGTATTCTTTTCTAAAATGTTACTACAGAGTTATTCATTAATCATATTTCTGCACTACTTACACAGGACACCCTTAGCCTTGAAAAATAGGATATTGTTATTAATGCAAGGTGAGGAGTGGGAGCCTGACTATATCATAACTTATAATAAGTACAATTAGAATGAAAACATTTCATGTTACCCAAAACTTCCTTTTGATGGTGTATCAAAACTTAGTCTTAAATACAATTTATTGACAATTTCTTGAATTAATATTATGCAGTAAAATACTTAGGGGATAAGTAGTTCAGAATTTCAGATCCAGACTATGTAAGCATATTTGATGTTGAGATATAATGCTGGTTGTTAGTGAAATAGCTACATAGAAAAAAATTCTCAAAATTCACATTTTTTTTTCTCAATATTTATGATACAGAGGAGCAATGGTGTAGTTTAAGCAGTTCTGTGTACAACTGTCTGAAGAAGTAATCATCACATTTAGGATTATAGCTATACTTCCTGCTAGCTTGACAGAATTCTTCATTTTCAGTTTGATAATAAGAGCAACTTTTTCCTTAGCAAATTCTGCTGGTTAAATTTATTGTGACTGTGATAGAGACTTCTCAGCAGTAGCATTTGCACTCAGGTTTGACTGAGTGTTTGACTGCAAACTAATTTTTTGAAATGGCATTAACAGAATGTGGGAATAGTTTCCTAAAATCCCATTATGGGATGAAAAGGAACTATATAAGTATAATATAATGCACAGTAAGGCAAAATTAATAAATTCAGAATATCTAATGGAGCCTGATTTTAAGAAGATTCTCTAGGGAATAGGTAGCAAAATGTTTTACATTTTGTACTGTGTGTAATATTATTGGAGTATCAAGAGGCACTATAGCTTGTGTTTCTCTAATGACAACTACTACTCGTGTAAAATTTGTCTTCCTTATAATTATCCAGGTGCTTATTATGTAAGTATATATGTTGGTCTGACAAGAATACTGAAAGAGTCTGCAGGCATTGTGAAAGATTTGCATTGTACATAGTGGTATCAATGAAATGAACATATCTTCATAATAAAAAGTACAACACATTAAATTTGCAACAATGAAAGATTTTTCTTTCAATTTTTTTTAAATGTATGGGTTGTGTGCAGCGCAGACAAAAGGCTTCTGTACAAGTTTTTGCTCATGTCCTTGTGAAACTCCAGAGCAAAAAGTTACTTTGATGAATTTCGTACGTCAGAATCCAATAAACGTTGTCATTAATGACTAGCTAAATGTGTATAGTTGTTTGTCTTCCTTATGACCTCTGTGTGCTTACATAGACAGTGAATATATGCCAGCATATCTGATTGGGATTAAGAGTAACATGATTTAGATTTGATTTGCTTTATCACTTTACACAAATAATTTCATTACCTCAAGCCTGTCAGTTATTCCTTGTGCTGAAAGAAGGCTTGTGACCATGTATTTAATAGATTGTTGGAAGTTCTGTGAGTAAAATTTTAGCACCTTTGTCAATTCTGATGTCTTCTGGTCTGTCCTCCAAATAATATGTGCATGTTTATGCGGGTAAAATTTGCAGTACTATTTCTGTACTAGTTCATAATTTAATATTGGTATTGATATTGTTCAAAGAGAAAAATAATTTGGACTGAAAATATTAACCTTATTTGACTTTTCTGAAGTATCATAGGTATAATAGCAATAATAATTTTAAACAATGTATAGTGTCACAATAGAATCAATAATTTTGAGGTGTGTTAATTTCCATTTTCAGTTTCATCTGAGGAATAAGAAAAATGGGGTTATAAAAATGTTCAGCAATCAATCCCTGTTGTGGAAAATTTTGTTAATTTCAAATATAGCAAGAAGTTTACAGGGAATAAAAAGTTCAAAAGTATCCCAAATAAGAAATGTTAGGCAGATACAGGGCATTTTAATTGAACCTATAATATTTTTTAATCATTTGTTGAATGGTATTAATTAGCTGATAGAGGAAAAATGTGAACGAGGGAATGCAGACTCAGTTCACATGAGACTATATAGCAGCTCAGGTAACTACAGAAAATTATCTAAGGAATCAGACAAAAGTATGTCATCTCAGTTTAACAGCAGAAATATTATGATCATTCTTTCCCCCCCCCATGTGTTGCCTCAAAAAAAGCTTTTCCTAATGGAATCATGACACTTTCCAATGGAAAACCAAAACACTTCAGTGAAATTATTTTCCCTTGGCCAAAAATTTGAATATAGATTCAAGACTTGCCATTCTAGCATACATCTAGTCTGTTTATCGGTAACTGCCTTTATATGACAGAAGAATCCTGAAATACTGGAATTAAGGCTCCTAGTCAACAGGCTGCTCTTAAACAAGCCTCTCATTTGGCTTTGCCCTCATTAGTGACTGATCCAGGTTATACATACCAGACTCCAGTGGCTCTCTGACACCATAAAAACTGCACACTGGAGTGGTATTTATGCAGTTCTCTCCAATAAATAACTGAGAGTTTTAAGGCTTTGTAAGTGTGTGTGTATATCTCAGGCTACATTCCCAATCACAGCAATACCACCATACTTCAAAACTGTTGGAGAAGCCTCTGGCACACTCAGCCTCAGCTGATTTACAGCTCTCCCAAGAACTGCTGGATGAAGTCTGGGAGCTGGCATGGGCCTGGGATGTGCACAATAGGCAGCTGGAATGTGGATACTCTGTTTTCAAAGAGAAGACAGTTGAAAAGTATATGTGGGAGCTATTGCATGCCTTAGTGCCAGGAAACTGTTTTGGGCATGTTTGGATCAGTAGTATAAATGTAATCTCAGTGTCTTTCTTGAATGTGCTACATTTTGTGTGGCATTCATTCTGAAGTTTCATTAAGAATTTCCTATTTCTATAAGCTATACTTTAGAAAAGAACAACTGTAGTATTGTTTTACAACATGTATGTGTAAATTCATCATTTTAAATGCATCTCGGTAATATTAATCTGAAGTCAGTCTAAGTATGCCATGAAATACAGCAGTTTATGATTCTAAATCAAGGACTACACTGATAGTATCTTTCTCATAAGCTTAGGAAAGGCAGATTTTTCCATGATGGAATAATTCATGCACTGGCATCTAACAAAAAACATTGCCTTTAATGGGAGTCTGTTTCACTCAAAGGCAACAATAATGGAGATCCATTTCTCTTCTCTGTGTCCATATAGATACATACCTGCTGTCAGGGAAAATAAGGGCATTGTGAGACAGAGAGGTTGGCCTGCCACTTATGGTTTCTCATGTTTTGCACTCTAAAGATGAATGACTTGTGCATACCAGAGAACAGCAGGGAAAATAAGGGCATTGTGAGACAGAGAGGTCGGCCTGCCACTTATGGTTTCTCATGTTTTGCACTCTAAAGATGAATGACTTGTGCATACCAGAGACCTGGGAACTAATAATTTTTTCCCTAAATCAAAATGTTTTTTTGCAAATATTTATGTTATATAAACATTTAGTCAGGTGTATTGGTGGACCAGGGTGGACCAGCACTCCCAATAGCCAAGGCCCTGGGAAACCCACATGCTCCAGGGCTTCCCAAAATTCTGCTGTCGAGCTGAGAGTCTTGGCAGGTTCTGGCTCCATAGGCTGGAGCCTGAAAGCTGTGGAAATGAGGGATTTGCAGCCAGTTGTGGAGGAATGGCTGGGTGTAGCTGCAGGGCTGTGAGCAGGGAGCCGGGGCGCTGTGCGAGCGTGGGGCTGGGGTGCCTGGCAGCTGCTGGGGACAGCAAGGTGGGTGATTAGCAAGCGTGACAGTACCAGGAATGTTGATTTCACTGAGCAGCTGCGGCGTGCAGTGAGGTTATTTCCTGGAGGAAGTTTCATGTGCTGGGATTGTCAGAATGAAATACTCTCTCAGTTTCCAGTTCGTGGGAAATTAAAAAAGGGATTTGTTGTTTGATTCGGAGTAAACCCAAATAACCCTCTCTGCTTCCCACCAAAACTTTTTCACAAATCAGAAATGCTACTCCTCAGCCAGCTTCACTCAACAAACAGGCCACTGGGAGAATGTGCTTTATTCACGCTTTTACTGAGATCTGATTTTGCAGACCAATACGAGACTGAAAAAGCAAATTTGTTCATAGATAACGTACCCATTGTAATACTGAGCTTCTAAATCAGCAGTTTCTGCATTTGATCAGTTCTTTCATCTTTACATATGGTTATAAAACTCAACTTGAAGCTAATGCAGAAGTGCTGATCAGAATTCATCCCAATGCTTTTCAGAAAGCCAAAATAACATTTGGATTACAGAACCCAATATTTTTCCTTGAATGTTTGGAATATTAAAACACAACTCAAGCTGTAGATTTTAAATGTCAGCACTCAGATTAATATCTAAATCACACAAAACCCAAGCAAAGGAGACATCTAGATAATGGACACTTGTGACAGAAAGCATAATAATAGGGTTTTTTAGGGAGAAACTGTAAGTGTGGAACAAGCTTCCTCAATCTATATAGCATCTAAGTAGGATCCTCTTCAGAGTTCCTGAATTGCTTTTCTGACAACAATGTTTGCAGAGCTCACCCTGTGCTAGGTATTAATTTTTGCAGTTTACTGCTCAGAAATAATTTTTAAACTTGTGTTCATTTTCTTGACCTTCAGAATCCCTGGTCCAATGCCTGATGTGTTGGCCAGGAAAACAGCCATTCCCAGTAGTGGGGACTTATTTGTTACTTATCAGTTTGCCATAGATAACTGGGACAAGGGATTTTTTGAATGGGAAGGTGTGCCACCATCTCCTGAATTTGTGGTCTGGTTTACAAAGATTATGAGTCACTATAGTCCCTTGTAGGGGACTTTTCATATTTCCTGAAGTCCTATATCATGGCTAGGATGGTAGTGTTACAATTGCAAGACAAACGGCTCTTGGCAAGTGGCATTTACTAGTGACAGTGTACATTAGTGTGGAGAAACCAGCCAGCACAGCCCTGTCTATGTCAGAAACTGGTTGGTAAATAAAGCTCACCTGAGTGAATCTTCAGCTGCAGTGAGATGGGTAATGCATCAGCAGATGAATAATTTAATTGATTCTGAATTAGTGTTGGGAGATCCCAGCACACTTAGGAAAAGCAAACTCTTGTCCTCAATGATGCAGTTCACTCTGCCTGTACTCCCTGGGGCCAAGGCTGAAGGCAGGGGAGCTCTGGTTGATGTTGGCACCCCTGAGAGAACTTAGATGTGGTTTTCCTAGATCCCAGAGAACTTACTGAGCAGGATCTCTTTGTGCAAGTCCTACTGGATTCAGACAGAATATGGTGCTACAAATTCAACAGGGGACATTGGTAAAATCTGGCTTGAAGTGGTTACTGTAGCCAGCGTTTGGTCCTTTGTCTGTTTTACTTGAGTGTAGTCTCTGATCTGTTAGGGAAAAGAGCATAAACCTTAATTCCTTTCTTCCACAACTAAAGAGACAAAAGATTTTTCTGTGCGTGCATCGATTGGTACCAGGAGGCAGTCAATCAGCACCATCCAGAGAGATAAACTAAAGGATACTTACACATCTTCAGAGAGTTATGCCTCCAAAAATTACAGTAACAACACAAAACTGAGACATTTGTCATCTTTGCAGCATCTTTGCAGTTTCCTGGCATATTTCAGAAGATTTTCTGGATTATATTTTTGATGTGATATAAGATTGTTTTTATCAGAGAACATAAGTATGTATCTTTAAATATACTACTGGGTTTGAGACTGTACCATTGTCTCAGAAAATTTCTTATTGTCATAGAAAATTTCTACCTTAGCATTGCTTGCACAGCTATCTACTACTATGTGATATATGAGTGCTTCTATAGAAATGAACAACAATAACCATTTTTCTGAAAGCAATGAAAAGTACCTGGTTGCATAATGAACAAGAGGAAAAATGTTAATTTTCCATGAAGCTTCTAGAAGATTCATATTTTACACTAAATATTCACACTGACAGTTCAGAAAATTATTCTCTTCCAGTTTCAGGTGCTTTCCTCATTTATTCCCACTCAATAGGGAGATACCTCTCTTTCCTAATTTGGTTTTCAAGGTCACTATTGAAATAGTTGTTTTTTGCAGGAAACTAGTAGATATTCCATCATTTCCTAAAACTCCTTGATATGCCATTAAGAAATATTAGTGAAAACCCAGTCTGTCTCCTGGCAAAATCCTATAAAAGCTGAAATCTCTCCAGGCTTCCAAACTCAAATCAAAGTTGTGTACAGACATGTGGGGTCATTCTTAGTCTGTTGAACCTGAGCCCTGACAAAACAGAGGCTTCATGGCAGATTCAGCTCTCACTGATGCCAGCAGAGAAAAGTCCATTCAGATTCTAACATAGCAACTTCATGACATCAGGAGATGACAGGTGCTTTAACTCATGTGCAGATTTAATACAACAGCTGCTTCAAAAATCAATATGTACTAATATATAATAAATTGCCTTTTTAAATTGTTCTATAGTAGTAATGTTAGAAGTGCAGGCACTTTTGTTTAGGAGATTTTTCATAAAAAATGTTTGCCAAATTGCTTTAAAAAGCAATGTGAAATTATTTCAGTAAAAGGGTTTGAAAATGTGTTCATTTTTGAGAGACTTGCTTCTTGACACAAGTCTATAAAGAAGAGGATCTTGAAAGGACAACATCTTGATTTTAAAAAATAGAAAGAAGAAAAAAACACAAAATATTTCATTGTAACATGAAACAGAAGGTTTTTTAAAAAAATTATTTATTGGGAAAAATAGCATTTGTGCATTCGGTCTAGAAAAAACAAATAGTTTTATTTAATAATGAGAAGCATCCACTAAGAAAACAACAAAACACCTTATTTGTGTGACTTTTAATCCCTTCCTAGACCTCCAAATACAGTCAGATTCTTCATTTTGTTTGTGAGAGCTCATTGAGAAATTACAAGAAAAAGATGAAGAGGAATGATTATTATGGAAAAAACTGAATTGCATCTGCATAGTGTATCGAGAGTTGTTTTGGTGGAGAACACTTTAGAAGTATACTGCCCAAGTTCTTCCAACTCAGGTTTCTGTTGTTTATTGTGCTAGCAAAATACTGTAGTCATGGAAAGACATAAAACCCTTGGGATAACTCCATGTACACATTACTCAGAAATTCTGGTATAATTCTTAGCAAAATTTGTTTTGGGGATTATGGCTCTGGAGTGTTTGTAATTGCAGTCCTAAGAGTGGCTCAAAAGCTAGAGCTAGTTATAACTTCTACATCATAAGGGCCAGATCCTTCAATGCTTATTGAGGAAAATTGCTCATTGGTTTCAATGGGAATTTAGCCTCATCAATAAGCACTACAAAGTCAGGCCCTAGAGAGTTCCACTTCATAAATCAATTATAGTTCATTCATCAAAAAAAAGATAATTCTCATTCACTTTAGAACACCTAATCTCATTTCAAATCATTAGTTACCTAATCATGAAGGAAATTAAAATATTGTTAGAATTAATCATGTGTGACTCAGCTGTCCAAGAGAACTTCAGCTAACAGATTGAGTTAAAACTTTCCACTATGCAATATGCTAAACAAATATAACTGGGGATTTTGTTATGCACTGTTTGTGTATAAGCTGTTGTGAGGAAAGTCTAGTGTAAGATTATTGATAATGCATGATGAAAAGAAAGCAGTTCTGCTAAAGAATGTGGTTATCTGAGGAAAGCAAATACAACTTGAGGAGAAAATCTTGCTTTTCCACTCAGAAGCTGTGTTGACAGCAGAAGTAATGACAGCAGTATCTGTCATACCGTTGCCATTATAAAAATGATGGAGAAGCTGCCTTTATTTTGTAAATTAATTCAGCTTTTTTAAAATTTATTAGATGATGTTTAACACAGGAGTTTTATTAATTCCAGAGGGGGAACCGTTCTTACTGCTTTGGGACTGGTCATAGTACTTTGGGACTTTAAAGCAGTGGTTGGTGCAGCTGTGCTCAGATAGGAGCCTGTTGGGCTGCTTGTCCTTAAATAGCTTTGGCCCCTTTCCGGAAAAAACAGACAGAAGCACTATTTTGTGGTCCTATCTCTAAACATGGCAAGAAGTCAAACACGTGGGAGCTTATGTCAGCTTTTCTTTTTTTCCTTTGCAATAATACTCCATGAGCTTTCAGAAGTCATTATCAACCTGTTTACAAAACACATCACAGCTGTGTAAATAAAATACCTTCCTCTGGCAATTATATAGACATCAGGACAAAATACAGTGCTGCTGAATTCCAGTTATACTGCTGCTGAAATCTGATTGCAGTATAACTGTAAACAAGAAAATAAAATACCTAATGGGCAATGGGGATGAATAAGGTTTGGAATGGTTATTTTTGCTTTTCCTGACTATTCCTGTTTCAAGTATGCAGTCTTTCTAATGCCCTGGGAATGAATCTGGAGTCTAATCTATTGCATTCCTTTAGAATAAATTCAGGAGGTAATGCTTTAATCATATTTTGATATTCATATCTCACTGAAGAGAGTAGTATTTGTTCTTCCTTTCATACTGATGCTGAATTGGATAGTTCTCTGTAAAAGAGAAGCAAGACTGTGATATCATGCCTAAACTCCAAATTTACTGCACAGTAGTTTGGATATTCAAACATAATGGGAAAGAAATGTGCTTCAAATTTGCAATTACTAAAACTGCTGCACTCATGGGTTGCTCTGTTTTCTTTTGCTGCTCATGACAGCGCTATGGTTACAGTTCTATTGATTAAAAATAATTAATTTTCTAGGACAAATAAGATCATAAAGCCTTCCTGTGAGTGTATGCTTTCTTAATTAATTAAGTTGATTTTTCTAGTGGGCTTTAGTTTCTTTGGTATCAGTAAAAACCAGAAACCTCAAAAAGTGTCTATGCAATAAAGGTTCTGTGCATTTCTGTATGTCCATTATTAAATAGGTTTCGTGGGAAATATCAGAAGCCTCTGATATTTTTCTTTTCTCACACCTGCGAAATACCAGTCAGCTAAAGTCTCTTTCTGACAGCTGTGGTAGCTTTCTTAGCATATTTTGATCTCAGTCCAGAACTATGATCTTCATCCTTCAGCTGGTGAGGTCTCATTGCTCTTTGGGGTCGAGTGGTGCCATTATTGCTGCAGAAGTACCAGCTGTAATCTGAAAGCTACTGAAGTCACAAAAAAGATTCCTGCTGGTGTCAGTAGACTTTGAATTAGGTTTGAGCAGTTCCAGCATAAAGCCAAATAACAACTTTCATATATGTTAGAAAATTGCTTACAAAGCATAAAAACTCATTTGACAGTCATTAAAACATCCATGTTTTTGGTGAATTTTGTTGTTCATGACTTCAGATTGCAAGCTAGCTGTTTAGTTTAAAAAGACACAAGGTTTTCCTGAATTAATTACAGGCTCTTAAAGTCGCTGAAACAAGTAATTTGTCCATGATTACTTTAATGCAAAGTAGTGATTTTACCCATAAAAACTGCACTTGGGGAAAAAATGGATTGATTCTCTGCCACAAGTTGTTTTTAGAAAGATTTATCATGAAACTTGAATTCCTCTGATAAGTTGCGTTACACTCCAGTGAATGCTGTGGGCCACCTTGTGTGAGCAAATATTATTTTCTGTGAGTAATGGCTGCAAAGAGCAAGCCATCTGTCAACAACTGACTTCCTTGTACTTCTTACTGCTTCAGTTGCCTTACTCTGGTAGCTAAATGAGTTGTTATAATTAGGAACCCACCAACACTGTATTCATTTTAGAGGGCAAGTTCTGAACACACTTTTCTGACAAATCTCCCAGTACTGTCTGTGGGAATGTTGTTTGTGTGAGGATTAAGTTCTTTATTTGACTGTTAATTTCATGGCTGGGCTGCACAGCTTGATAGTTGGGAAGCTCATAAAATAAAGATGCCCTAGTTCTGTGACTAAACTCTGTAATGCATGTGAAAATTGTTTTTATCTTTTTATAATTACAGCTGGTATTTCAGCATTCACTGCCAGCTCCCACTTTCCTCCATCCACACCCCCTTTATTTCTTCCTGATACTGGCACACATTAATTTTGTCACTTTCCAAGATATTTGTAGAAAAGTTCTCTATAATTTATAGCTGACCCTGACAGCGTTGCTGAAAATAGACAACTGATGTATATCTATATAGCTGTGTTGACATTGATTCTGGTTTATGTTTGCAGAGGATACAGGTGTAGATCTGTGTTTTCCTTCTGTCTAAACAAACAGATAAGTAAAGTATCTTTTAAATACCTTAAGAAGAACAGTAATTACAGCTGGTTTTCGTACCAGTTATGTTTTGCAGCTATAGGAATTATTAACTTCTCTAAAAAGACCCCATTTTTTTATCTGTTCTTCTGACACACAACAAACCTATACTTCATTTCCTGCATCCACTGCAACAACAGACCTGTCAGCTCTTGTACTGCTATCTGTGTCTATCTTAGTACATAATTTGGTACAACAGAAGCAAAGCAGAAGATCAAAGCAGTTGGTGCTTATGTTTGTCACATATTCATTATGCACGTGTGAATATTTTACTCCAGCCTAGGGTTACTCTGGTTCCTCAAACTAAACTGATCCCTCTGTTCCTATGCATGATCACAAAGGCTGGCAGCAGCCAGAGAACAGCAAGGTGGAGAGGTGGCATTAAGGAGTGAAACTGGGAGAAAAAGGCTCCTAGAGGGAAATTACTCCCTCATGTTGATTTTTTGGTGGTGGTGGTGGTTTTTTTGGTCGGTTGTTTTTATTTTCCCCACTGAATGGAGAGTGGACCAGAGCTTCCTGCTGTTGCAAGAGCACCTGGGGCAGCAGACGAGGCCTGAGCACAGTAGAAATGTCCCAACAGGTGTTTTCTGTGATTCCTCTCCTATCCCTGACTGCCTGTCCACACTGAGGAACAACAGAGGTCATGTTCTATAGAGACTCTGCATCAGCCTGGGCTGGCTCTCCCTGGTCCCCAGGCAATCTGCTATCTGGTATTCCTCCCAGTGCACAAGCTTTCCCCAGTTCCCATACCTCTGGGTGCTGAATGGCACAAGTCTCTGTCTGGGACTCAGCAGAGCTGTGTTGTGGCATGCTGCATGCACAGCTGGACAGTCACTGGCACACAGCTTGACACTTGTACAGGCTGGGACTAGGAGGGGAGCTTCTGATGTCACATGGAGGAGTTCACCCACAACTCATAACCACAGACATTTATTAAAGTACAACAGTCTGTAACATACATCATTTCGTCTCAGTCATGATCCAAGTGTCAGAAACATCATGTTACTCCCATTCCACTATGATGGCCTGCACAGGCACAGTATACTGGTCTGAATTGGACTCTGGAATGCTGACACAGTTTTGCTTTGCAAAAGCACTAGACGCAAGCCAGAGAGTCGCTGCTGTTTCTGCTTTTGAAGTGTTCTTCAAAATACTCGTGAGATGCATGGACAGGATCCCAGAGTGGCTGAAGAGTGTGCTTGGAGATATGTTGTCCTGTATCCCAGAGCACAGACAGCCAAATGGGCAACATAATCAATGACAGTTCTCACCAGGAGACCAATTCAAGCTCTCCAGAATATGGATACCCCTGCTGTGCTGCTCCCAAAAGGTGGTTATCGCCCTTGCTCATCAAGAATGATTTTCATCCTTTCAAATTTAACATTGTTTGGCTCATCAGTCCTCTTCACTCATCAGTCATGATGCAGCCCTGTAAGCCTGCCAGTGCTAGGCTGCTCCTCAGGAAACCTTCAGCCCTTTTATGGCACAGCATAATTAGCACCTTCTGGAGTTTTGCACCTCACCACTACAAAAGAGATAAAAGTCAATAGTAAAAGATCAGAAAGGGTGGATGGACAACAACTGACATAGGGAAGTTAAATGAGGGTTCCAAGCTAGGATTAGAGAAGATTATGGGGGAAGGAGTGCTAGAGATTCAGAGTCAAGGGCTGACTGTTGATGATAAATATGGCAGCAGATACACAGCATTTGGTTCATTTTATAGGTGCCAAAAGACCTCAGATTGTGACAGAAACACTTTGGTGTTTAAGAAATTTCTGACGTTCATGCATGTGGGGTAGAACTTTGTGACAATACAGCCCACTTTGGATTGGCCCTTTAGTCCTTCTTCAGGGCAAGCATGCTTTTCATTTACACTTAAGAGCAAAACTTCTGGAATAGTTTTCTCCCTAAGGTGGAAGCCAAGCAACTCCACCAACAAAACTGACATGCTCTAAGTGGAAACATTGAAGTAATCTCTTTCAGAATTAATTTGCTCTAAAACAAAATGCTTATACAGATAAGACCAGTGCGTCCCTTTGAAAATTGTTTTTTCATGTTGTTGCAGTGGATCTCTGTTCTTTTCTCCCCTTTTTTAAATTATTTTTTTCAATTCTCCTACTGAGACTTCAGTGTATTATCCTATTCCCACATATTTTTCTAGTCTCCCAGTATCCCTATCTGCTCTTCCTGACACACTAGTTCTCCCTCTCCTTATCCCTTCTGTTTTTTCTTCTTTTCTTATCTTCGTGTTCTGGAGCAACAAGCCCATTCTAAAAGTTTTTATTGTTTTTCATTCCTTCCTCCATGCCTGTCTCTTCTTCCTCATGATCGTGTTCAGCTGTTCTCATCAGGTATTCTTTGCTGACCTCCTCCTTCCCTTCATCCTTCCTGACCTTGGGTCTCGCCTGAATTCCATCCTGATTTCCAGCTGCATCTCTAGCACTCTGGCACTTTTTTTCCCTGTGGGTCCTCTCATGCAACACTTGATACATAAATAGCTTCTAACAAGTACCCACTTGATAGTAAAGTACATCCTGCAGCTTCTGCGTTCAACCATTTGCAATTATTTGGTCTCATCTACAATTACCTTAACTGACATTAACTTTTCTTCCCTGTCTCTCTCTTTGAAAGAAAAGAACATAAGTCAGAGATAGGTCTATACTGCCCTCTGTTTAAGGGGTTCCTATGTTCAATATCTGCTTGCTGTTATAAAATTTGTGTAGAATAGCCTGGGTCCCTCATTTAGACCCATTAATTAACTGCTTGCTTGCTGTGTTCAGACAGTACAATGTTTTTATCTCTATTTTTTAAATATTTTATCTGTAAGGTCTTCTTTGTGCTCGCAACACACAGCTCTCAGTGTGCTCTGCATACTGGATCTACAGCAGGTACCCTGCAATCTGCAGCAGAACAAGGCATGAGAACAGTTCTTTCACCACACACAATTCCTGTGCAGACTCTCCTGATGTCACTGTTGGGTGTGACACATTGGATTCTTGTGTGGCTTTAATACTGGTTGAATGAACTGTCTCAGTGCAAAATTCTGGAGAATCTACCTTGTATTGCTGGTCTTACTTATTTTCTCATAGATAAATAGTAGCAGTAACATCACACTAAAGAAAGTAACAACCTTGCACACAATTCTGTTCACATGGTCAACAGTGGATGTTTTCATTTTGAATTCAGTAACAAAAAACTTGAAAGATACTTTTATTTCCTAGATGTCATGATATCTGTCAGATCTGCATTGAGAAAAGCCTTGGTTTTTCTTTTTCCCAGATACTGATTTTTAGGTGACACAAATGTTATACATAAATACATGTGCTAATATCAGCAAGTTTTGTTACTTTAAAAAATATGACAGAATTACTAAGAAAACATTCTTCATTTCTTTCACACCACCCCTGACATATTTAAGTTTGGTAAATTGTGTGAGTGGTTTCAAATTCATGTTTTGTGGTATGGGAATACAACTAATTTTCCTCAGGAAAATGAGAAAATTAAGTCTTCTCTTCTGAGACTTCCTTAGTTATAACATGGGTGTTATGATATTCACCCTTTAATAATGCATATAATTTATTTCAACATAACTGTAATGGCTGAGAGATCCAAATTGACAATTCACAGCTCATCAACTTAATTAGCACTTCTAGTCATCTTTGTGACAATGAATAGTTCAGATGAGTCTTGGAACAATAAGGTAATTCAAAGTGCATGACCCAAAAGAAACCAGAAGAATTATAATTTTTTCAGTAAAGCTCAAAAAATTGTGTTGTAAAACTTTAACTTTAATGGAACCAGGATTCAGAGAACCATAGAACCACAGCTGAGTGGAGCTTGGAGACATAAGAATGTCTCCAGTCCAACATATTTAAACTTGAAGTCATATCAGCTAGGAGAACAAGGTTTCTTGTGGCTTTCTTCAGCTGAGTCTTGAAAAACTGCAAGGATGGAGACTGTAAGATCTCTCTAGAAAACCTGCTCCAATGAGTGACTGCCCTTAGAGTGAAAAAGTTTTTTCTTATATCCTGTCAGAAATTTTTAGTTTCAATTTATGTTCATTGTCACTTGTCCTCCTACAGTCTTGGTGGCTCTCTGCTGAACTCGCTTCATTTTATTAACACTGCATTTTTTGTGGAGAACCTGAAAATGTATGCAGTGTTCCAAATGTGATCTAACAAGTACCAAGTAGAGAGTAATAATCATGTCCCTGAATCTTCTGTCTGTGCTTAGTACAGCCCAGGATGCTGTTGTCCATCTTGACTGCCAGACCATGCTGCTGGCTCATGCTGGCTCATCTTGCCATCTGTCAAGACTCCCAGGTGCAGAACTTTGCACAGATTACCAAAAAATTTCATTATGTTCTTGTGTCAGCCCGTTCCTCCAGTCTGTCTGTGTCCCTCTGCATGACGGACTTGCCCTTAAGGCTGTTCTTCCCAATTTGGCGTCATGTGCAAGTTTGATGGAACTGTACTCAGTCACCTCCTCCGGGTCACTGGCAAGGTGTTGGACAGCACAGGTCCTGGAACAGAGCCATGCAACAGTGCACTTGTTGCAGCCTTCTAGTAGTGTGTGAGCCAACCTCCAAGCCTGACTGCCCAAATAGGTTTTGGCCCCTCCAACTGTCCTCTCACCCCGTCTATAAAGTTCTAGTTTGTTTACTAGGGACAGTGTGGAAAGGCTTGATTATGAAAAGTTGCACTTAAAAATAGTGTTGTAGGATGAGCAGTCAACCTTCTTAGGACTAGGTACAGTCAGCACACTGAATTTGAGAATGTGCAGGAAGGAATTGCTCCCCAGTGGGCATATAGAGTTGGGATGGTTTTTTTGGGTATAGATTCCAGTTAACTCTTTTTTTCTCCTCTGTCATTCAAGAATTGATTGTGGCTAATTCCCTTTAAAATGTTAGAATTACTCAAAATTTCTGTATCATTACTGCTTTGCAAAGGGTCCAGGCTTTTTGCTGGCCTCTCCTTGTAAAGTTTTGTTGTTTTGGTATTGCAATACATGTGTCATATCACCCATTTGGGACTGGTGGTAACAGTAAAGGTGCTGAGGCTGGATTCCTATTCAGAGAAGAACACATGAATCAAAGGTGAACCTCCATGCCTACAGCTCGGGGGGCAATAAAAACAAGTCATAATTTTTAGTCTGTGCATATTTTCTGTTTTGCTCCTTTGGTCAGTCCACATAAGTTAGGATTGTATAGAAGGTAGAAATGTAGAAACTACATAGATTCTAGAATAGCCAAGTAGGTGACCTCACTACTAAGCACTGCACACCATGGCATATTTCTGTAGGAAGAACACTGAGTTGCCAGTCCAAAACAGTCTACAGGCTAAGAAAATAGATGTTTACATTTCCCTATGAAAATAAAAGGGGGGATTGGATGGGTTTTTTCCTGTTTCTCTTTGCCATAAAACAACATATTTATTCCTGCACTGCCTACTGAAAATTGCTTTGGGCCTGAAATGCAAGGTCATCTGCACCAAAACAGTCTCAAAGACAGCATTAGTTGATATGGGTTGAAATCATGCCAGAACACATTCAAACAGATAAGAGGAAGGATGATTGTAAACTTGTTGCTTGCACCATACCCTCAAACTATATTAATTGAAAATATGGATATAGTTGCAATGGATTCTGACAGAGTAATTGATAATTTTAGAGGCTTAGCTCTGAGAGAGTTTTAGGTATGTGGGAACTTGTAAAGCACATATAAATATGAAGTTTAGGTACTTCTTGGAAAGGCAATTTTTTATGTGCCCCCCAAAAAAAGTATTTAAATTCCAACTGGATCCTTATTTGGTTATCTAAATCCTTACTTCCCTTACTGTCTAGTTCTTTTTCCCCAGTATAAGTAGCAGTACAGATAGGGAAAGGGTGCTTGTTAACAAAATCAGATTTAAAATCAGAGGAAGTTTTCCAGCTCACCTGGATGAGCTTTTGATAAGGATCTTGATCATTTTATTTTTCCCACTGCTTCAGTCTTTTGTGGTAGTGGATCTTTATCAACCTGAGCATGGAATAGCATTTACAGGTCTCAGCAAATAACAGATATATTTCTAAATTGCCAGTTGTCATTGATGAAACAGAAGATGACAAGACTTTGTATACAACAACTCTTACTGGGTAGAGGAAAATTAGGTAAAGAAAACATTTAAACCAACTGCGTCAGAATAAAAGCCTCAGCCAAATAGGACTCTGGAAACCACAAAATCTGACAAATGTTCACTTATCAAGCTTCACTTCACTTCACAATTGGATTAGGCTGCCCAGAGTGGAATCTCCATGCCTGGAAGTGTTCATTTGGCATGCGAATGTGGCACTTGGTGGTATACTTTAATAGTGAGCAAAGCAGTAGTAGGTTAATGGTTGGACTCAGTCTTCTCTAGATGTCTTTTCTAGCCTTAATGATTCCATTATTCTAACTTTGTAAATGTGTTGTGTTTGTTTATTATATTTTTTTTTTTTTTTTACAACTATATGTCTTTCCATCAGAGTTACAGGTTAAAGATACACATATCTCAAAGAATACGCATAGTGGCTAAAATGCAATTATGTGAAGATTGATGAAAGATATAAAGTGCAAAATCATAAGATGAAACAAAAATTGGTTGTTGTTTTATGTACTTCCAAAGCCAAACATTTTATCATCACAAAATTCCATAAAACTTTGCCATTAAAAATAATGCTCACAGAAGATTAGGACAGCAGTACAACAGATTGTCTTTCTGTATTTCATCCTTCCTAAATTTTGTTAGATTAAATGGTTGCTAATAATTGTTACAGATTGTTTTGGTGGACAAAACTGGCAATTTAATAGTTCTAAAATTACTGGTTTTCAAGAGTTTTAATACTGTTCAAAATATGATGGTACTGTGCAGCATCATTTGGCTTCTTTCTACCTTCCTGCCCCTCAGCTTTTAAAGAAATGACAAGTACATTTCGCCTAGAAGCACAATACTTTTCTTTCTTTTAAAAAAGTCTTTAATTGACCCTTTCCATGATCTTTTGATGCTAGACATTCCTTAATGCCTGATCACTGAGAATTTTTTAACATTACAAAAAATCTCCCAGTACATGCTAGCCAGTGGCAAACATTCTATTATTCACTTGGTTTATTCTAGCTTAGATATTATGCATAACCTCTGGGCTTCTAAAAAAACCACGCAACTAAAGATCTCGGTAACTGTCTGCCACCTGTGGAGACAGAAAATTATTTCCCATTTATTTTAGAACTGTGTGAGGCATCACACTTTAATCCTCGCCAGTACATGTCAGTCCTTTACTTGATCATTCACCTTCAAGGCTGTAGGTATTTCACCATGAAATCAGCATTCAAATGCTTTCAACCCTTAGGAACTGGCACAAAATCACCGAGTATCATGCCATACTTGTGTCATTGGCAATTTAAAAAAAAATGCAGATACTTTAAAAAAGCAGTCCTGTAAATTAGGAGTAAAACTGCCAGGTGTGTATGTACTAGTTTATTCTAAGTATAACAGAGTTAATTAATCAATCTGCTTAGTGATTTTGAGACGTAAAAACTTGATATTCTGGTAGACATAATGTTGTTTATAAGCTGCTACTGCTGCTGAGGGAAGCTCTCACAATCTGTTGGATTTATCCATCATTTATCATTTTTGTTTATGAAGATAAACAAAAGATTATGTCATCGCTGTGCATTCAACCACCACAAAGATGCTCTGCTACAGTTGTCATCACAATAGGGAACAAAAAGAAAATTTACACCACCACTGGTAGTGTAACTGCCTGCTCCTGAAAGGGACTTGCACAACAGTGCCATCTCCTCCTTCCAGCATGTGAGATGGCTCTGACTGTGATGTCAATCAGGAAAACCAGAACCCTGTCAGTTGTCTGAGCTGCCTCTCCAAGTAGACCCATGCTTTTATGATACCCTCCATAACCGTAGTGATACATCCACTTCCTTTTACTGTTTACTTTTCTTTTAGAAGATTTTTAGAGATGGTACTTTAAACTTCTAGTTTTGCTTCTCCATGGAGTTGTCAACATTATCCCAATACAGTATTGTAGAAATAACTCCTTTCACTGTCAGACCCTTTGTATAATGGAGCAAATACTTCAGTAATTTTTTAAGATTTTTTTCTAATGATGTTGCTTGTTATTCTAGTGTTTTTGTCTCATATCAGTTCTGGGATTTGCTTTTCATTAAGCATAAAGTTTCCTAAATTTTAAGATAACGGGCATCTCATCATCTTGTGTACTGAGAAGTCACCACCTGAAGGCACCTTTCATGTAATATCTGAACTGCTTACCAAAGAACTGAAAATATGCAGTGTAGAAAGCTGAATGTAAAATTACAATTAAAGTGGAAGTTATGAACAGAACCACTTTAAATGTTCAGGGAATTAAGGAAAAGAGTTAGCCATTTCTTTGTCTGAACCAAAAATGTTGATGGGGGAGGGCTATTGTGGAGCCCATTAGCTTCACTCCCATTGTCCAGGTGTAATTCTGCATCTGGCTATAGTAATGCAGTGGCCTCTCCTACCATGTCTTAGTGAAGAGACAAAAATGGCCATTTTTTCTTTAGGAAGATGGCTCAATTGGTATTGCAAACAGAAGGCCAAAAGCAAATAACTTTCAGCTGTCAGTTACAAAAGTGACCATTGAAATGGATTATATGAGGTGTTCCTCTGATATGCAGCTACAAGGCAAGAGCATGGGTAACAGAAGGCAGATTTAAATAACAGCATTTTTAAAATAAAACCAGTAGATATTAGATAAGCCAGCATATTTGCATTCATTGGCATTATAAGTGGGGATCTGGCACCATTTTTTCTTGTCAGGTTTTGCTTGAAGTGTAAAATCACATGGTAAATGTGAAACCTGAAAGGGTAAGCTGTGTTCCCTTCCTGCCTATAATGAAGATCCATTACCCCAAAAGTAAGTGTAAGACCTAAATGGCTGAAGTATCCACCTTTTATGAAGAAGTAGAAGTGGAAACACAGTCTGCAGTTTGGAGAGGGGAAAGCCAAAGGGATGTGCTCCAGGTTTACAAAATCATGAAGTGGTTAATGAGATAAATGCATGCCAAAGTCTTATTCACCAAGTCCCACAAGACTGGAAATAGGGAGCTGTAGTTTAAAACAGATAAAAGCAACTGGTGAGCCAATGGAAGTTCACTGTTGCCACAGGAATCTGTGAAAAGCAGAGTATTGGCAGGTTTTCCAAGAGGGATTGGACAAATTAACAGAGAGTGAGCTGATAGACTGTTGGGAATTAAACAGGGATGAGGAGATCTGTTCGAAACAGCCTTATTCCAGTAACACTGGACTTACTTCTCAGATATTGTCATCATCTCTTCTGTCATGAGCAAATGCCTCTCTCTTCCTATTGCTGCAGAATAATAAAAGATTTTCTATAAAGACACCAGGGTACCTATCTGAGTGCTTTCTAAATTTGCTTTTTCTGATGTGCAACCAGATCTTCCCTCTGGAATGCTATGCACATTGTCTCTTTTCCTGTCATTTGTGGACAACAGAGATTGGAAATCATGGACAACCTCTTTCCCATATTTCAAAATGCTGCTGAACCTTTTCCATATTTAGACATCTTTTCCCACATTTCTTGAGGCAGCTTTCTCACACAGATTTTATGTTACTCTCCTCTGGACATTAATTTGTCCCCAGCTTTATTAAAAAGCTGATTTCAAAAGTTTTCAAAAGGGGACATTATACTCCAAAGACAACTTCACATATGGGTGAGGAGAAAGTTTGGATTTTAAAATTGAAAAAATATCGGGCTCTGGAGAGAGCCCCACAGCATTGATGTGCCTCACTTTGCTGACAGGAAACATTTTGTACCAAGTCCTTAAATCTTATTTTTCAACTGGGTCTGCATCCATCTTATAGTGCTGTCATCTAGACCATGTTTCCCAGCTTTTTTTGTGAGAAGTTTTTGGGGACTGTGTTAGAAAAATCATGTTCAAGTCACACCAACAGCAGTCTCAATGGTTAGATAACCTGGCATGAAATTAGTCTGGCTCAATACAATTTCTTCTTGACACACTCACAAAGATTGTTTCTTATCAGTGTATTATTTACTAGGTAGTCATAAATTGTTTGTCTTCTATCACAGTTCAGTATCATTTTGTATATTGAAGTTAGGCTGAGTTGTTTAATGTCTCCAGTATCATCTCATTTCCCTTTTTTATGACTGGGTCATCCATCATCTTCAGGGGCATCAGCCATGCCCCTGTATCCCTCTGGAAGCTCAGCCTCCTTAGGCTCACAGTCTCTTTTCCTACACTCATGGGGCTCTTCTAGCCTGCTCTGTGCTAAGGGTCACTTGACAGTCACATATCTCGGGCATTACCAGTTAGTCAGCCTCTCTCTCTACTAGTAAATAACCCTGGTGTAGCTCACTAATGCACCAACCATTTGTTGTTAGGGAAAACCCTTCTTTCTCTTTCCTTGGCCACCTCACATAGTTGGGAGTAGCCCCTGGTGAATAACCACTTTGCTGTTCCCCTAAAAACCCTCTTGTTCTATGATTTTTATTGACCTCAGCAGTGGTCAGTCTGTTGAGGCTGTTGGTTGGAGATCTTCTTCCTTTTACTCCATTCTCCCTCTGTATTGACCCATTTCTCCTGTCATATAGCTAAGTTTCCTTGCACGGATATATTTTCCTTTGCATGTTTTCCTACTTTGCTCAACACAATGCGTTACTGATCTGCGACAAGGTCTCCTGGGTATTGTCATAGTATACATAATGGTTAATGACAGAGTAGGATTTAAGGAACCAACCTACAAGGTAAAAACAAAATATGGCTGCGGTAACTTTCTTAATATTTTAGTTCTCATAGTTTCATAGTAAAATAAAAACCAAAATACAAATAAAATGCAAATTCAAAATAGAGGTATTGATTAATTGCTCCAATGTGTGTTAAAAATACACTGCTAGCCATAATACATCTTTCTTGAAAAAAATGTATTTTGAATTCTTTCAGAATTCTAGATTCCCATACTCATTTTCTTGAATAAAGCATACTATCCTCCTAACATAAAACTTAAGGTCTATAAATCAGTTAAACGAGCTATTACGTGACATTTCAAAGCTTCTATATAATTTAAGAAAATCATCTCCTAACAGTACTAAAATATGTCATTGAAATACACAAATTTAGTAATATTCCTCAAAGGAAAAATGTTTCTCCTTCTTATGGCATCTATGTTTAATCTTGTTTCCTATCTATATTTTGGCTTCCAAGAATTATTGTGACAGTCATTAAAGTAAATATTCCTTTTAAATCTATCAATCACCATTGACTTTTTTTCCTGTTTTATGGCACTATGCAGTTCTAGAAACACAATCTTTCCATTATTTGCTAAATGTCAAAGATGGCACAAAATACTGTGTTTCACTGTTCTAAGTAAAATAGTTTTTTATTTTTTTAAAAAAAGAGCACAAATTCATCTTCCTGAAAGAGAGAAAATAAGTTATGGTTCTATATCTTTTCAAGTGTTGCAAAAATCAGAATACAATATTAGTATGGCTTGTTTCCAACACAGCTGTATCTCCTCTAACAGTCATTTAGACATAGAACAAATTTCCAATTATTTACTATTGCAGACTGTTCTAAATTCATTTATTTTGAGTTAAAAGCACAGCAAACATGCTGAAATGATGATGGTAGCTTGAACAATTTATTTTCTGCAGTGGAACAGTGTTTTCATTCTTCAGTATCCCTTCTCTGTTTTTCAATGCTAATGTTAAAATGCAAAGCTGCTCATTTATTCCTCAAGATTTTTTTATTCCCTAAAAAGTTATTGTAAAAACTTTAAAACTAATTTATAACACTGTTCTGATTTGGTTTAAAAATGTTATTATTCATGTGATCTAAGAAACAGTTGGATGAAATGTCTTTGTAGGCATCTCTTAAACATTTTTCATGAAATTTTCATTAAGTCATTTTTCATTTTCCTTGTTAAGAAAATTTTACATCATTGGAATCAAAATATCGATGGAAATATATTCCCTTAATAGACTTAACTGAGAGGTTTCAAGTTTGCCCAAGGTTTCAATCACTCTCATTCTTTAAAATGTATAGACAACGGCAGGTTTGGATTGGCCAATCCAAGTTTCTTGATTATCCTTTGTGAAAAATGACCTCTCTTTATGGAAATTGAGAAGAACATTATTTGTGTAATTAAAAAAAATTCTGAGCTGGAAAGATCCTTGAACACTTGAATTTGTTACCCATCTCAGAGATTTGCATTTCGAAAGCAAATAGATTCCAAAAGTTTTTGCTTTGTTTATTTTGCTTTTATCTGAGACATATATTCCTTTTTTCCTGGTAATAGAGAAGCATGGACTAGTTTTCAAATTCCTGTGTATAGAGCAATTGCAAATAACATGCAAATTTGCTACAGAATAAAAGTGACATTGTTGACAAATTATTTTAATGCATTGTCGTGGCAATACTAAGAAGGCTTCTTTCAGTCTCCACAACAAATTAATGAGGAAAAATGTGGCATGCCTCTGACTCAATAATATGGGGAATTTTTCAAAATTAGTTAAGGTAGTTCCTTGCTGGTTTTAGGACAGTGCTTTAATCAGGATTTCCATTTTCAATCAGATATGTGTTTCTGAGTTCTACATACATGACTGATGCTAGTCAGCTGCATATGTTTGTAGTCCAAAGACTGAATCATTATAAATAAATAAACCCTGATCTAAATTTTAATTCTTGCCTGGAAGTACTCTGGGATTCTCACTTCTGGTTCCCTGGGAGTGTTTGCCAAAAGAGACCAGTTCTCATTCCCAGTCAATGCTCCCTAGATGGCATCAGGAATGGCTGCAGTGGGTCATTCACCAGTGTCACTAGTGGGAACAGCAGTGAAAATGAGCAATGCAGGTTAGGCCTGTGCTCCTATTGTGCCATACCCAGTGTTTTAGCTCCCCTGCCTGACTGCAGGTGAAATGCTAGTCTAGTCTGACTCTTCATTTATGTTGTCTTCCCAGGAGAGATGTTGAAACATAGGATTTCAAACATTGCACGGCATGTGCTGAAACAGCAGCCACATTTCTGAAGGATAGGGCTTTTAGTAAAAGTAGAGACTGGAAATGTAAAAAGAGCTGTTACTGCTGCAAGCCAGAGGTAATGTAAACTGATTTGTGCCTGTATCTCCTTGATGAACCATTATTTTCAATCTTTCTTCTAAGGCAGACTATCAGCAGTGATGGAACTGTTAGGAATTGAGAGGTACATCCCCAGGCCAGCTGAAAAGGGCACCAGATAGAAGATTAAAAAGTGGATCTTCCAGGCTCTGTGTAGTTCCTGTTACAGAGGGGTTGCATCTCTTATATCTGGGGTCTAGTCTGTAGAACATTTCAGCTAGGCAGTGATAGCTAGTATCTTTCCCACATCCCCTGAAATACAGGCCAGTCATTTTAAAATTCTTTCCTTTTGTCATTATTCTAAAATCTGTGTTACCTGAAGACAAATGTGATTTTATCCTAAATGTTGGCACACAAAAAAATCAGGGTATGTAAGTCACAGTCCTTAGAAAATAAGACCTAAAAAATATTTGAAGTTGACCTGAGAATAGAAAAGGAACATCAGCTGAGCTAACCTGTTGTAGTGGACTGATGGAAACTTATTTTCCTGGGTTTTGTGGGTTTTTGGAGGGACAGTGGTTTATTATCATGATCTTTAAGCAAATGGTGGAGAAAAACCACGATTTTTTATAAAAAAGGAACAAAATCTCACATTTCCCATTTTTTTCAGCCTAAACTAAATGACAGTTTTGCATGAAGTTTCAGAGAACCAAAATGCATATTTCTGGTGAATTTTTGATTTGTGATTGGTGTTGTGCAATTTTAGCAAGTTTATTTTCAGCTAAAATTCACTTTCTATTCTCCACCCAAATCCTTTGGTCATGAACTCAGTATTCATGACTAGAGAAGTAAATTACAGTGCTTTCCACTCACAAGAAAGAATGAATTCAAAATCAATGTTCTATTTCAGAAAGGTTAAGGATTAATAATATTTTGTTTTAGCAGTGTCTTTGACCAGTCCACTCAGCAGCATTCCTCTCTTTTCCTAAATGTCATGCTGTTGAACAGCATTATGGTCTCAGTTTTCCATGCTAAAATGAGAAGTTTAAAATTCTCTTTAGTTTTTCCCATTCCTTTCCACTGAAAACTGGAAACATGTTTTGGGTTGCTTGGGGAGCAATATCAAGGACTTAGTGTAACTATATGTCAATTTCAACATGGTCATGTTCATCCTGAGAAGCAGGAAGATTGACAAGAACTGCAACATTTCAATAGGAAATTAAATTAATAACTAAAATATGAAAATTAAGAACTAAATATAAAATATGACATTAATAAGTAAATATACTGAATAACTAAATATACTGACTAACTAAACAGCAAACGTATGGGGCAGGTTTGTTGTTCTTCTTGGCTGTGTGAGCAATGGTGCACTCCCCACTGCCGGAGGTAGGATGTGTGCCACAGTTGAGCCCTTCCCTTGTGGGCATTCCTCCCTTCCCACCTGCACTCTAGGACAACTGGCACCTGTGGAGGTGCAAGTCTTGAAATAAAGCATGCCAAGGAAGAGGAGAGAAGGATGTCATTTGGCTAAAAAGAGATATTTGAGATCTCTAGTGGAGTTACCATTTTTGCTCCTCCTAGTCCTCCATATGATAGAAATTACAGTTTTTTCCTTGAGAATTAATTCACTCTTGTGATTTGCAAGTAGAAGATATGAAATCCATTTCCTTTGCCTTTGTCCTCTCTTCCATGTGTTATCTCACTAATGTCATTTAGTATCAATATTTGCGTCAGTTTAAGTTTGCAGTTTTAATGGACTTCATGGCTCCCCTTTCTCTTTAAGTGCTCTCACAGCAACATAGAATCATGCAAATCTGTGCAAGTACTTTGTCAACAACCATTCAGCCTCCTGAAGTGTGCTAGCCATTTCTAAATTTACATTTATTACAGTGTTATGGACACTAAGGACATCAAACTATTAATAAAGTTTGTGTGAGGAATCTAGTTAAAAGGAATCTTTCTTCTTCAGTTAATACAAAAATAGGAAATACTTTTTTCTAGGCATATCCAAGCTAAAGTGACCTGAAAACTGCCAATTTCCTTTCTAATACATATTCCTTTGCATATAAATATGTAATTGTAATGACAAGTCCCTTAGTCAGGCCTCCGTGCACAATATTACCATTTGTAGTAGAAATAATAAGAAAGCAGTATGAAAACAGAAATAAAAAATATAGCATGTAGCATTCACTGAACACTGTTCCTAATTAATTGTCTGTCTCAGTAATCAGATCTCCATCAAATCTTGAGGAAACATCTAAGGTGAAGTAGTGTATAGAAGTCTATTGGTTTCAGTAGTTTGATACAGGATATACCTGAAAATGGGTGGGTTATTGTCTTGGTAGAAGAAGGACTAGATGTTACTGTATAATCCATTGCCCTGCAAACTTACATCTCCTTAATAAGAGGATATGAAAAGCCTGAATCAAGATTTGTACTTAAATGCTGTTCATAGAGCTTTTTCTGTTTTGTTTTGTTTCATCACATGTTGGAATTGCAAATATTTAGTTTGAGACTTTTAATATGGAAGACAAAGGTCAAATGCTCATCTAATGCCATGGTTCATATTTGAAAGCAAATTAGAGCTTAAGTGACTTGGTTATAACTTCAGCAGAAACTTGCTACACTTTGAGCATCAAATTCTAACTTTTTATTAATGCTTCTATGATAATTTTTGAAAAGAACTTATTTTATCTGGTATCATTTAACTATTGTCCACAAATGTGACATTTTAAACTGTTGATAAGGTCTAAAGAGAGGCATTTTGAGAAGAACTGTTCTCTGCCTGTGCACACCTGCACCCCAGAGCTGCAGCTGGCATCTCCACAAGCTCGCCATCACTTTGTGCACTGTGTGCTTCTATCTAGGAAATACAGGTTTGTGGTGACATGAAACTGTGAAAGCAAAATGCTTGCCAGTATTCTTCTGAGAAAGTGATAAAGGATCTGAGAGAGCAATTAAGGATCAATATAAAAGTATTCTTTTGAAGCTGAACTTGTTGCCATTTTTAATACTAGTTACTACTACTACTACTACTACTGTCAGGTGACTGAGTTACTACCTAACACAGAGAAATCCTGCCTTGAATTTCTAAGCTCTGATAGGGATCTAGGAGTCTGTGAGACATAGTGTAGAAACCCTGAGTTGCAACTAATTTAAAAGCTGGCTTAGGTTCAGCTAATATCAACAATGTGCATGCCTTCTAGTTAAACAGGTATGTGTAACTGTGATACTTTAGATGTATGAAGAGAGGAGTGATCAAGAGTGACAGCTGAGCAGAATGATGCTTTATGTGGATGTTAAATATTTCCTATTTCTAAATTAAGCCATTTGTCATCTCCACTACTGTTATCTATTAATTGGTGCTTAAAATTCCTCATGTTGCACGTACAAGGAAAGATGTGCAGCGTAAACGTGATAACCTAAAGTGCACAGCAGATAATGTTCCGAAATATGTAATAATGGCCCAAGTCATGGTCAGTGGACCTGTTAAAATTTGTCTCCCATTGGTTTCAATTTAGGAAAACATGAAAATGCAGACCTAAGTCTGACTCCCTTAAATTATCTCTGGCTTTGCTGATTGTGATGAGACTTCAATGCACACTCACATTTACATATGTATTTATATCTTCTTCTGAATAAAATTTTCCTGAAAAGGACTATTAGTCACAGTATGTAGAAACTGGCTTTGTGAACCCAGAATCTATAAACCTGATCTATCTTTTCCTATAAATTATGCCAATTCATAAAAGACAATCTTGGAATGAGGAATGTTTGCATATGGATTTCTTTGTAGCCAGTAGTCAGTGAATTAACAAGGTAAGAAGAAGTCTTAAGCTCACTTTTTGACTGCAAGAGTAGTTTGGCCCTGGAACATGCAAATGGCTTTATGTATCTGCTTTTACATTAATCAGTATTTAGTCAGCAAGGGACTCAATTTGTATTCATGGCTATTGTCACACTGTGAAGACATTCACTTCCCCAAACTACATTTCTATCTATGGCATCACTGCTTTGAATCAGTTACACAGGGATAGATGCTGGCCTCAGAATGAGTGAGCATGAAACCTGGGGCCTATTACAATTTGCAGGCTTTCACTGACTTCATAGGATATAGTAAAATGACCATAGTGCAAAAAGGCCAGGGTCTAGCACTTCAGGACAGTCTTTTCACAGCCTTCATATGTGATATCTGATAGATACAGTGAGAAAGTTGCATTCTTGAAGATGAAACATTGCACTATACTTTTGGGCTGAAATAACAGATGTGCCAGCTATGGAGAATTTGAAGATGCCTTTGGCAGAAGCACATCACAAAGGGCTGATGACATGATACAATATCCAGTTATACTGCACACCCTGTCTTGCCACATGAACATCCAGAGAAACAAGCAGTTTCAGAGGCCTTCGTCGTTTCAGAGAGCTGACTACACAGAGTGGCACAAACAGCACTCTGTTGGAAAGTGCCAGGGCTGCCTGTCTTTAGCCTGTGGCTGAATATGTGCAGAAAAGTTGCAGTCTTGTTCCAGAGGCTTCCTCACCTATTCTCATAATCCCAGGCATCTCTTGGCAAGGAATAGTCATGGCAGTGGAGCTGGGGTTTCATGGGAGGACACTGATCTTCTCTCTGCAGAGCAGGGGATGAAGACAAACTGTGGTCTGGGTTGGTGTACCCACCAAATTGTCATCCCAATGTCGTGCAGAACCTGTGTAGCTCAGGAACTCAGTTTTTGCTCAGTTTGTACAGGCAGCCAAGGGTGAGAGCACAGTCATGGAACCCACAGGGACATGTCTGCTGTGCACAGGCCTCATAGACATCCAGGGCTCTTGGAGCAGCAGGAAGCTCTGGCCCACTCTCTGTTCAGTGCACACAAAAATTCAACATGAGGGAGCAATTTCCCTCTAGGAGCCTGCTCCTTCCACTCTCACTGCTTAGTATGAAATTTTTACCCTGCTGTTCTTCACCACTCCAATGGCTGAGACTGCTCCTTCTCTCCTCACAGAGGACAGCAGCTCACAGGATACAGAGTCCCTGGGGCACAGCAGGATCCTGGTAGCTGCCCATTGCCCACTCCTGCTGTGGGGGATGTGGGGGTGAAAGTTGCCCTTTTGGAGCCCAACTCCTTCTGCCCTTCACACCAGCTGCTCTGGCAAGAGCAGTGGGCCCTACCCTGCCTGAACTGAGTCCTGGATAACCTGGGGTCTGTTCAGCCATGGCTGAAAACAACCAGTGGAGGAATGCTGTGTAGTCCCTCAGACACTTAAGTATACACCAGCTTCCTTCTCTCTCTCTCTGATGGACAGTTGAGTCAAAGGAGCTGCACTTTCCCTTTTCTTTGCTTCAGCATGTTGTCTCCATGCTGCTGCAAATATTCAGAAGGGTATGGACCAGGAAGCTATGCTGGAGCCTCACAGCTGAGGACATGCTGGAGAGGGAAGAGAAAAGGAAGAAAGAACATGAAAGTTGTGGTTGAAAGGCACCCAACACATGAACAAAGCAAACATGGCAGCCCTCAGTCTGCCTCAATCCTCAGGAGATCTTCAAAGGTGGTGGAAATGACAACTTTCTGTGAATGCCCTTAGGCTTTGGTGTCAGGACAGTAGTAAGTGGTTTCAAGGAGAAAAAAGCTTGACAGGGTACCAGGGGAGCAGCAGTAAGCTTTGATGGTGGCTTTGGGCCCACACCAAGCTGTTGTTCATCCTCACAGGTCAATGCAGGAGGCCAACAGAGGACAGGCAGTGGCTTTGAGTCCTCCACTGCTTGCTGCAGACATCCAGGTTGTGACTTCTCCTTCAGTTAGTCCATGGTGATCAGGTTGTTTTGATGCCAGCCTTTAGTGTGTCCTGTTTTGACTGTTTGGCTACGCTACTTCATACAGTGCTTATACTTGAACTTCTTCCCTAATTCTCTTCCCCGATGATTTTAATATTTCTAACACTTATCTTTTCCAGTTCATAAGTTACAAACATGTTTCTTTCCTCTTCCATCCGACTTCTTTAATAAAGTTTTTCCTCTTGTCTTCAACAGTTTTGCAATAAATATCTGCAGTTGGAGAGGGAGCATCCTTGCTTTCAGAAGGCACAGATTTTTATCTCCAGTTGTGCTAGAAGATCCCATTCTCAGCCTCTGGCTATACCTTCTTCTGTGCATTGTAGGGTGCTGGTTCCTGTAGAACCTATCAGTCTCTGGTGCAAACTCACTGATGCGACACATTCTGCTCACCTGCTTCAGGAGGGCTTGAGCTTCCTACTGCTGAGGCCATTCCTACAGTCTCAGGCTCAGGGACACCCTGGGCTTTCTGTGTAGCTGAAGAAGTAGATGAGTGCATCTACTTTGAGGAGCTGAATTCTGTTCCTAGGACTCCAACTTGACAGAAATGTCCCTTCTGCTGCTTCCAGCTCTGTAGATGGCACACACTCCATAGCTTCTGATTATACTGTCAGTAATATATGCATAACTAATAGAAAAATGGATTCTGGAGGGTGGTAGGTCTTATTATTCTTTGGATTTGTTTATAGTAAATACCTCTCTCATTCCTAGAATTATTGCTGTCATATTTAGTACTAAAATTACAGACTAAGTGGTGCAGCAAAGTATTTCTATGACATTCAAAAATAACAAACTCAAAAGACATCAGTCTAAATATACTGAGCTCCAATATGTTCCAGCAATTCAGTCCTTTCAATGTGCCTATTGCAATAGGACTGAATTGGGCTGTGATGGGAGTAGGAAAAGGATGAATGTTACATCAGCGTATGGTGAAAGATAGTCTTGTAGCAGAGGGGTTGATTTGACCTGTGAAGGCAGAGAGCTATTTCCCTGCTCTGCTGCAGATAACAAGTGAAAACTCCAGCAATGCAACGTAAAATACCATTGACTTCTGTGGCCCAAGTTAGAAGGGTGAGTTCTGGAAAAAGGATGTAGTGTTTTAAAGCATGAACAGCTAGATGCATTGCTTCTACTTCACCTATTTGTACCTTGTCTGAAGGCTCTCATCCACCCCTTTTCCCTTGAAACCTCATCTTAACCTGCTGCTGAGACACTTTTCTTCCTTTTTTCAGGGGTGTTTAAGTGCTGGGAAAGAGGTCTTAAGAGGCAGGATGTTTTCAAAATAGAGGCCTTAGTGCTGAACTCGAAGGCACAGATCAATAGCTGTTGAAAACTCAGCTTACTGCTATATTTTGCTGCTATTATCCCTCTCCAGAGTCCCACTAAGTCTCCAAGAGTGTCAAAAGAAGGATAATGTACTAAGCAAATCTGATTTTAGTTCTTTTACATCATTCTCCTATCTGCTCCAATACTCTTCTAGGGCTAGGCTAACATTTACCTGGATGTTTTTTGGAACCAACCTCAAAGAAAATGTTTGCAGGTCTGGCACAAGGAAATGTTTGTAATGCTGTTAGTGATTACTTTTTATGAGATTATTCTCTGAAATAGGCAACTCAGACCTTGTGTTGGCTGTAGTTTAGAGACAAGACATGAATTCTAATTTCTTATGAGTTAGCCTGAATTCATGAATTCATGAAGAAAACTCTTGTGTGGCAGAGTCACAAACACACACACACACACACACACACACACACACACAGAGGCACTCTTTCAGGAGCTGGTCTTCCAGAGGTCAAAAAGTCCCTTTAACTTTGTTCACAGGCATTGTCAGGGAGGGCTCTCTCTCTGTGTAAACCATTCTGTCTTTTTCTGAGGGTTTGGAGGGAGGTACTGTTTCTGTAAAATATGTCAGCTAACTACAGTTATTCTGATACTGTGTCTCAGTTTGAAATCCTCTATAAAGGCTATGACTTCATTTTCAAAATGAGATCTGCCACACTTCCATTTTCTATATACCTTTTGATTACAAATTAAAGGAAGTTCAGGTAAATAATCTAGAGCAAATTTGTCAGTTTTTTATCTTGAAAGAATTATATGCACACCCAGACAGATAAAAGTTGTAACTAAACATTTAATTTCATTCCATCTAGCCTCTCCATCCTTCAAGCCTCCCAAGATAGCAGAGTAAATACAAAGACAGCATAGATAACAGTGTTCCAAGCAGCTGTGAAATTAGTCCTCTGTGTGTAGTACTAAACAATTCAAATGACCTGAACTGAATATTCCTGTTAAGTTGCATTGAAGCATCTGGTGAGCTGTGAGCTGTGGTTGTCTTATCATGCTCTTTTCTTCCTTCACTTTTTTCCACTTTTGTAACCTGAGTCCTGTGCATTCCTTGGCACTCTCTTGAACAAGATGCTGTACCAGTTTGCACTGCAGTTATCATGGTGAGGCTGTGGCCCTAATTTTGAGAGCCCATGTCATTAAATAGTGAAGATTAATAAGTCAGCAGTTCCTGTCCTGCTCCTGTTTCTTTCCTTCCTGAAGCAAAAGCAGTCGTGAGCTAAATGTCTTTATCATTCAGGCAGATAACAAATTGGAAATTTAATAGAATGATAAGCTATTTCCATAAATAAAGTAATTAATTTATAATCTTTGTTTTTCTGTTCTGTGGGCATATTGGGCTGGTAAAATCAGAAAGGTGGAGTCAGTCTTTAAGGAAAGGCAGGTTCTATTTTGCCTTATTTTCAAATATTTCAAGGTTCTCAAGGGATTATTATTGGGTGCCTTTCTGAAGGTACAATAAGAGGATTGGGGAAGCGAAGTGAGCTTTAGAGGCAGCTAAAATTTTTAATGCCTCCTTCCCTTCATTGATTACCTTACCTTGATGGGCAAGTCCAGCTATCCAGGTCTCTGTCTGGGTGGAACAGTCCCATAGACCCAGGAAAAGCCTAGAGGCAAGGATGAGTGAAGGAGACAGTCCTGGTCATAGGCTAGAATGAAAAAGAGTGAAGCAAAGAGCCGTTTGACCAAAGAAGAGTTTGTGTAAAATGACCTTCCCACATAATGGGATACAAATATTTCACTGGCTGCTTTTATGCCTCTGAGCTGTACTTTTAGGAATTAAACAATTCCCCATTTTTCAAAGATGGCTATACAGGTGGACATGTCAGGCACAAGTCCAGTATTTCCCTGATTAGATGATTAATAGCCAAGACTGCATGAAATTGGTGGGCATGTGATCATGCAGTTTATGTACAAAAATATATCATCAGTTTTTCTGGAAATGCTTAGGTTTTCTTAATTAATTAATTTTTTAACACTTCATGGGATTATTAGTAGTCATCCACCACATGTGATTAGTCCAACAACGGAATAATTATTCCCTGCCAAAACAACACAAAAATACTACATTGCCATTCTTAGGAACAGTCTGGATATCCATGTGCAAAATCTTGTACTTTGGGCCCTCTTATTTCTCATGCTTTCCTTTTTTAGATTTTGCTTATGGATATAATTATTACAATTGGTTTTGAAAAACTAGCAGGAGATTAGCTGCATATTTGAATGGTTTTATTCAATGAAGATCAATTTACTAATTTTTTAATTAATTTTCTTTAGTGCTTCCAACCATTTGGAGATGATATATTATTATAAATGATTCCATCAAAGTACTGTATTATGAATGCCATATTTAATTAGCAAAGATATCAGGTAAACTGTCATAGTTTTTCATTGTAATTATAAATCTACATATAGTTATAATAAAACTAGGAAGTCAGTAATCAGTACAGTGCTGCAGCAATCTGTGATGTGTATCTGTTCTTATAAAATATGTAATTTGAATTAATTTATGATTTCAAGTTCTCAGATGATATAGATTAATGATGAACTGCAGGAGTTTGGACCAACAAAAATTTTTGCTGATGATATGTAAAGGATTAAAATATTAGGCAAAAAATAGAGGAAAACAAGCTTCTTTCAAATTAAATTTAAATTTAATTTAATTAAGTTCACCAATAGTAATTAATAATGACATGGTGACAAAGATTTAAACTAAGAAGAAGTACCAACCACAGGTCAGAAACAGTCGATACTTTGAAAAAGGTGAAACCCACAATTAAAAAAAAACCACTCCAACTAGATTTTGCTATCTCCACAACTGTTCATGTTCATAATATTAAGTAGAGAGAAAAGTTCTTGCCGATTTGAGGCCTGAAAATGCTCTTGCCTAAATTCTATTCATCCTTTACAGATTTTGTGGAACTACTGCTGTTTCTACTGCATAGCGTAAAGATTGGACCTTGTCACACAGCCTTATTCGTCAGAGTACAAAGTGACATTATGAACAACTACTTGCAAATAATCAGACCAGACTAGGACTTCATTATAGAATTTGTTCTATTCAAAGGAGAAGCCCAACATATTCCTGGAGAGCTTATATGACTCGAGGTTTTACCTTCCAGGCTCCCAGCTGGGGCACAGCTTAGTCTATGATTTCAAGAACTCAGAAATAGAGATGGTGTTAGATGGCACAGCTCAGTCCCATGTGCAAATGCACAAGTACAAGAGTTTTCTGTTAGGGTCTGTTCATCTAGGAAGTGCTGCTGTTTAGTGGTTTAACATATGTTCTCCTGTTTATATCAAAACAAATATACCCAAGGCTAGACTGAACCAGGGGCTCCTGGGAGAGTACTTGACTGAATCTTGAAATGTAGTGACTGGTTCCAGAATGGATATTGCAGTACTCTGGAGTACAGCTGTCAGTTAGCTGTGTTTGCCTTTCACTGTTTGCAACTTCTTGACATAAGTTAAGTTTCTGAAAGGCAGAGATTAGACTTCAAGAGAAAACCAAAGACTAAGGAAGATGAAAAAAGGTGAGAATTTACTTACTGATACTACTGATATGGTAGTTCAGCTTTACACCCTTATTAGCAAATAAGAAATGAATTTATGTGTATCTTATTGGGTTCCTGTAATTCTCCTGAGATAGGGCCAGTTACAGATGAAAATATATTGATGAGTTTATGCACTAGAGAATTTTAGTCTAGTGTTTCACCTAATTAAATCCTAACAGGATAAAAGAAAAGCGCTGCTCCCTAGAGATGCAGGTGGGGGCATATTCCTAATATCTATGTATGCTACACACCACTGACTGCAAGACAAGGCTCAAAGTAACTGGGTAGAAGTTCTGATAAAGCTGTCTTCTCTCTGGATATTTGAGAAGACTCACATATCTATGATCAAATGATTGTCTCACATTTCTTGTCATAACCTCCACCATCCCAAACTCAGTGAAGAAGAGGGACTGACTGAAGAAATTAAATAATTCTTTAAAATTAAGTCAATAACTTACGTAGATGTTGCACAAATATTCCCCAGATGACAACAATTCAAATGAGCAAGAAAGACATTTATTGTAGGCCTGCTTTGGAGTATTCCTTCTCAAGGCATATCTTGAGAGATTTACACCTGAACCCCTGTAGGACATCATGTTGTCCTGTGTCATGCATGGCTCCCCATGCATCTATGAAGAAAACTGGAAATTCAGAACCAGATTCCACTGAAGAATACTAAGGTGGTTTAGGTGTCTTGAGGGCAAACACACAGTGTTGGAGCCTAATTCTGTGGTAAGAGAGGAACTAACACTGCTGATGGCTTGAGTCACAGTCTTGTCTGCTCCCTGCTAGCAGGGGCTCACACCAGGTCTGTCTTGCAAAATCTTGCTCTTTGAAGCCTTGCACATTCATCCACAGGTTTCTTCAGATAATAGGCAAGACTTCCACTTGGATTATGAGTAATACCTGCCTAAAAATGGCATCCTTGTGTCACCCTTGTGCCAAGAATGACACAAGAACAGACGAGAGACCAAACTGCAAGAGGAGAAAAAGAAGCTTTAATACAAAGGATTCTCCAGCTTATATAGACCAATACGATACATTCTACTTGAATGGCTAGTTAATAAAAACATCTTTCTTACACACCATCCTTGAGAAGAAAAGAAAAACAAAGTGGAAAAACACCACCTGCAGATTGCTTACACTAACATTCCTACAACTCCTGAAAAATTCTCATAAGCCACTGTGAGAAACGATTGCCGTTTCTCTCTCCCTGACCAGGCTGGCATCCACATCCTTGCAACTGCAATGAAGTCAGAGCAACACAGACCTTTGATCATACTCATTTGGCAGTGAGGGAAAGCATCAGTTATAAACACATAAACCCAGAATATGAGGTTTGCCATGCATTTCATGGTAGTTTGTAACACACTGCTTATCTGTATATCATAGAATCCTATCTGTGACTCAGATTTTAGAGGTATGTAATTATAGGGATGAGCAGTATGCTACAAATCAATACAGATACGTGTGAAGCAGTATATAGATTTTACCATATAGTACATAGATTTTTACCACAAGTTAGCAGCACTGCCTTTACTTCTGGTCTTGATCTGATCTGACAGAGTGAAAAGAACTGTTCACAAACCATTCACATATTCACAGATAGATCTCACAAGTGTACTTGCAAGAATGTGCTACAATCAATGTCATGCACTAACCTCTGTCAACCAAATGATGAAAGTATATCTGAAGGCTGCCAATATCTTCATGTACAACTATTTGCCCAGACACCATGTCTTATATCCTCTTCATCTGCAGCAAAGAGAGCTAGAAACCACTATTTTCATAAAAGCAGAGCATTCAGGAAAGGCTGCCTACACATGCAGGCTGACTAAAGCATGAGTTCTTCAGTCACAGTTTATTGTGAAACACAGAGAGGGGCCACTTGAGTCTCAGGTAAAAATAGCAGTATTAAAAGGCAATTTATGTCTTAGATTTTTTCTTTAATGTTTTGCTTTGCAAATTTCATGAAATACAATCAGAAATAGCTTGCTTACTTTTTTGTTACAAGAGCAATCTCTGTTGACTGACCAAGATGGAGTTGGAAATCAACAGAAGGCAACACCAATTTATTTTCTCAGGCGCTTTCAGCATCTGTTGAAGTTCAGCATTATTGTTATGCTTTTCAAAACTTCCATTCTTACAAAGCAGTTGAAGAAGGGAGCAAGAGTAAGAAAGATTCATAAGAAATGATTATTTTTTAAATATATATTTTTAAATAGTCTGGCAACCTTTGCTTTTCAGTCTGTGAAAATCCAGACAGCATCTTTCTAGTATTCAAGTGCCATTCTAGAAACGGAATCATATCCAAAGTCCATACTTCCATAGTGGAGCTCTCTGTAATAAACTGTTCCCTCAAAAATTGCTAATAAACCTTTCCAAACTGCAACCCTTTTCCAATAAAGACTGTCACAAGAAGGAAGTAAGTGTACGAGAATGAAACACCTGTCCTGGAGTCAGTCTTGCCAGCAGCTCTGTCCTGTACTTGATGCTGGTTGTCCTGGTTTCTGCCAACCCAGGACACTGGTTTAGGATATCAAATTGTTCTTTTGTTGGACCTCACATTCCACACCTGAAAAATGGATGTAGAATGTTTTGCTGTTTTTTCCAAGACTGAAATGTGAACCATGTCTAGAAAATTAGCACAACATTTTATGGCTTATGATATGCACCTTAGTCTCATGTCACTGTGGCAGCTTCTGTGTGCCATGAGAAAGCGGGGCTATGGAGCCCCTGCTGAAACTCCTTCAGCTGCCATTTCCACCCTAGGAATGACTGGGGAGACCTCAGCCAAACGGCCCCAAAATATTCTCGTAAATGGAAAGTTGCAAATTGTTCCCACATTTATCCCAGAGGAAGGCAGATATGTCTTTGATCTTGTCTTATCAGCCATTTTCACCCCTTTGCATATTTTGGCCTTCCTGAGAAACTTAATGCCATCAATGCCACGGTACCCCTTTTTCAGGTTGCAAACCCCAGTGCGCTCCTAATGCATTGTTGCTGAAAACAAACATATCTGTGAGAAGAAGGGTAAACTGTCACAAAACATACAATATATAACTGCAACATAATGACTCTATCGCCATTAAATAATAAAGAAGTACATTGACAAGTCATGCATTTTTTGTATTTAAGTGAATTATCTGTAAAATACTGGAATTCCAGGCCTTGTAAACAAATACTGAGAAATTTGGGGTGCTGTTTGTTTATTGGAGCTTCCTTCCTGCAACACTCCTAAAAATGTGCTTGTAAGGGAAATTGTTTGCACTAGGAAGATAGTAGGCCAGGTAAAAGGAATGAAAAATATCTCAGCTGAAAATTCTTCACAAGGATATTGGAAATGTTAGCTAGAAAAGCAGCTTCTTTGGTATAGAGTCTTTTAAAAGTCTTTAAAAAAATAAACTGGCATTTTTAATGTAAACAAGAAATTGTTGCTTAACCCTTTGAAAATACTCTGGTGATACAATGCAATTTTTTTTTTTTTTTCACATGTGATCTACAGGTAGCTCATTTGAGGGATTTAATGTCATTAAACTGCATTATAGTAAATTACTACAATTTATTTTTTGTTTTCTGAAAAGCTGTATATAGATAAGAGTGTAAATGTATTCCTAGTCTGAATCAGACATAACTGGCATTGACCCATTCTGTTATTTCTAATGTTGCTTGGGGTTTTTGTATCAAAATATTTTTTCTGATTCATACTTTTGAGGGACAGTGCCAATTTTTGAGGTAAAAGCATGCAGCAACATATACATTTCAATAATGTTCTTACATGGATAACTAAATCAGGTTCAGAACAGGTTACTTGCAAACAAAAAGAAAAGGATAGAAAGACTGTATATCTTTGCTAAGCATAGGAGGAAAGAGATTTTAAGTTTCTAATTTGAAGTGCTGAATGAGCATAAGGGCCTTACTGAGCATGTGCTAAACACAGGTCTTAGCCAGTCCTCATTGCTGCAGCTCTCACTGTTCCTATGAGTTAAAAAATATTATTGAACCAATTTAGAGAGTCTGAGTCTCATGGCTGTAGGACTGTAGCACAGCAAGGCCAAATATGAGCCCTCAAGTGAAGGCAATGTGGTTTTATTTTCAAGCAAAATCTGTTTTACTCATTCACACTCTTGTAGCACATATTTACAAAGACACAAGATACATCTGCCTGAGTCATGGCTTCAGCACACAGATATCACATTGTACCCAGGTTGCCTGTCCAGGCTTTCTTGATGTTGCTTGGAGGATAAGGGATGGAAGTCACTGAGCCCTTCTCCCTTCTTCTTGCTGCTCCTTAGCTTGGAAACCCTCAGCGCTATGTGTACACTGCTTTTTATATGATTATATTGGTCTCTTGTGGTTCCTACTCTGTCATTGTGGTTCCTACTCTCTCACCACCATCTCTAAATGCACCGAGTCTGCTTTAGACTGCTTGTAAACAGCCTTTATTTTAGTACATCCTTTCTTTCAGTCTGTCCTTTGTGTCCTTGGTGCTGGGTGCCCTGAGAAGATGCACATAAATAACTTGGAATCCTGGTGACTGCTACACCTTTCCTGGAAGTTGTCCATTCCAGTGCTTCTAAACCTAGATATTCCCAATCATTCTCCATTCAAGTGACCTTAACATTTCTATGAGAGATGATTCTTCAGTCCGTCCTGAAAGGTTCTCAGGCTGCATTTTTGTTCAGTGGAGAACAACAGGCTGTAGGCTCGTCACTGCCTCTGGAGCTCAAACTCAATGTAGCAACAACATTTAAATTCACAACAATAATGATTCAGATTAAGAGAAAGAAAAATTAAGTAGTCAGATGCCTTGCCTTCCCCAGTTGCCTATCATAAGGGTTTTCTCTTTGTGGTTTAGGTAGTAGTATCACAGTCAAGAGCCAGGAGACAGCAATTAAAGACAGCAGGTATCAGGAAGTAAACACCACTGGAGTGACCTGCTGCTTTTGTCTTTGTTGCCCTAATAGGGAACTTGTATACATGGGAACCTCATGTATATATAGGGAACCTCACATGGCTGTATTTCTAACCATGCAGGTGACACAGAGTTTTGGGCTATTCTTTTGGACTGAGTCTTTGACTTGGACAAGCTCTAGTTTGATGTCATCATGATTTTTGATTTGCAAATATTGGTTTGGAATGTACTAAAGCACCTCAAAGTATCAAGGAAGGGCAATGCTTGCAGTGCTTGTTGTTGTTGTTCCCCAGTAGAAGATCTTTGTCAATTTCATCAAAACCATGATATGATGTTCATGGAACCAATGGAGAAATGCATAGATTATGTAAAAACAGACATTTAAATGTATTAATGTATTGTGTCCTACAGGTACCTGTTTCTCTTGCTGAGTATGAAATGAAAAATGTGTGTACAGCCCAGAGACCACCTGGAAGCTATAGTGTTTTTAACATTCCCATTCTTAAAAAGAATATTAACATGAAAAGACCAGACTTTTCAAGTGTCATTCAGAGAGGGACATTTAATATTCCTTGGCCCATCTCTTACCTTCAGGCATCCTTTGAGAGTGTCTTTGCAGAGAGAAGAGAAGATGCTGAGTAGGAAAGTGCACGTTCTCATAATATTCTAAAAGAATCAGTGGCTTTGTGTTCTAAATCTTAAATTGCTAGTAAGTGTTCACATATAAGAACATAACAGCTACCAAAATAAAAGAATAATTTCCTTTTTTTACAATACTTTACTTTTCCTCAGAGTGAAACATATGCTTTGCCACCTGCACTTCAGGTATTTGCTTACTACTGCAATTTGTATCACTAGTGATATCGGACCAGTTCTAAGAAGGGCTTTTATTGAAGGGAATTGTGCTCCTTTTAATATCTGATTACTCTGAATTTCTGAAGCACCAAAAGGAAAGGAATGCTATCTAGATGCTACTTGTGTTCATGCTGAGCTGACCTTCATCTCTTGAATGGTGTCATTGAAGCCAATGTGTCTTCTTGGCAAGTAAAAGCCTCTTTATAGGAGTGTCACAATTCAGAGTGAGGGTCAGGTTTATTATGTTGATTAGTCATCTTCATTAAGAATTAGGTAACACCTGCACACTTATTTCTGGGCAAGGACAATATCAGTTTTCTCACAGAGGGATGCAGTAGTGACTCAGACTAACCATACCTACCAGTCTAATTTGCTTGCTCTTGAGAAGAAATTTTTTGCAACCCTGCACATGAGTGGGTTTTTTCCTTCATCTTGGACAGGACATTGCTGCTGGTCCACTGAAATGCTCTAGATGAGTCTCCAAGTTCCACACTCAATTCTTTTAAAAGGAAAAGGTTTGAATATTTCTTTTCTTCCTGTGTCTGAGCAATGATGTAACAACACCACCAGCATGACAAAAGGTAGAGCTCTATGTTTTCAGAGGTGGTATTCAAAATGAAAGCAAATGAAAAAACACTTAAAAGAACAAGGGATGTAAAAATCTTAGTCATATTAGACCCTCATACATCTGCCAAAATCAAGTGTTGCCACATAGGTTTTTCTGCCACTGAGATAATGGAGCCTTTTGTGAGAGCCAACTTTTGACACTAATTTGCATTGCATTGCTATTACAAATTTTTAGGCTATTCCCTTTGCCAAGGTTTTGCTTGCTATGACTTCCTGTTAGGAATTCCAGCACCAATTATATCCCTTTCTCCCATGCAATATAGCAATAAGGGATGGGTAAAATAAAATTACCATTATTTTATGAGTAGGTGTATTCCTGGGCATTTGGAATGAAAATTATTTGGGATAGAATACATATCATAGCTATGATACAGGAACCAAGATGTTGAACTAGCATGATTTACATTTTTATTCTGAACAAAAATATGGTTTAGCCGTTTCCTTTCTTGGCCAGGAAAATCCTCCGGTGTATAATGAATGGGTTACAACATGCTTAACATTTCCAGGGGAGTGCAGAAACTGGTCTTGGAAACAGCAGCCTCCATGTACAGTTTAGTTTCAGAGTTTGTATTTAAACCCCAAGGCAGATTTTTGATGACTGCTCATAATACTTTCATTAATCATAGAATCGTAGAATGGCTTTTGTGTGGATGGGACCTTAAAGATCACCCAGGTCTACTGCCCCTTTTGTCAGGGACTCTGACAAAACCAGATTGCTCAGAGGCCCATCTAACCCAGCCTTGAAAACTTCCAGGGATTGGTCAACATAAACATGCATATTCTTAGTGAAATTAAGGTTTAATTAAGAGACCAGGCACTCTATGGGTTGTGTACCTTAGCCTGGCTGTTCTTCTCTTGAGTTTAAAAGGTAAATGTCTGCAGTGGTAACACTGCCGTGTATGGGAGTAACTCCCACTTACTTACAGTAAAGGATGAGGATCTGTCCTGTTGTATTTTAAATTGTTCATGTTCTGTGTCTTCAAGACAAGGATTCTGTGTGGAACTGAAGGACTGGTTCTTTGTTAAAGGCTACAGCATTGATTTGTTTAAAAAGACTTTGACATTGAACTGTGAAGCTTCTGAAGAGTACAATTTGGCTGGACAGCTGTACTGACACGAAAACAAATAAAGCACATTAGTGTATTTCATAAATCCACTGAAGCAAGATTTCTGTGATAGTGATTCACTTTAGCCTGGACATACAGAGAATACAGTTATCTGATTGATAACTGCATAACTACATTTATAAATAAATTGATCTTGAGACTCTGACAGATGAATTAGAAAAAATGTTAGTGAGAAAGAGTCTAATAAAAAAGAAATGCTTTTAGTAACTGTTCAGCTTTCTTTGATCTTCTGCCAGAAGGAAGTCTTCTCTGTCTTGGTCTGAGTCTCCTGTGTGTGAGAGGCTTCCCATCCCAGTTGCAGTGGTAGCAATCCACATGGTGATCAGCCCAGGGTGGCCTCACTGTTTTGCATTCACTTCCATGGCATGGGCAGCCCACTTTTACTCTGCTTATACAGCTCTTTTCTGGGACTGCTTGTTCTGGGAGGAAGCACTGATAAGCTGCTTCCATATAGGTGTGAATTTATACCATACACAGATGCTCAGTCCTAGTGCTGGCTCCTGACTTCTCCATCACACGATGCAGGAAGAAACCAGATCAGGAGGCAAATTTCCTAGATGAGGAAAAGGAGAAGATAATTGGTTGGTCCCCAAAAGTACTGGATTATCCTCTTGTTCTTGAGGCACCTTATGATGTGTATCCTGTTTTCCACTGTGGATAAAGGTGATCTGGGCAATATTTCTCTTGCCAGCAGTAGGGAGGACTGCGGATTCAAAACTGAGTCATTCTTACATAGCCCACACAAAGGAGACAAAACAATTTGTATCAGGATTAGTAATTCATACTTTGCTGCACTAGCTCAGATCTGTTTCTTCTACTCTGGTGGCTTGTCTGCACCTTGTACCTGCAGTACTCGTTTCAGGGGAAGCAATGGTTACTCTTCCCCAGGAAAACAGTTTAATGGACAAGAGACATACAGAAAGACATATGCTGATTTCATTCATATTGTGTCCAAAAGGGCAAGAGTCTTGCTGATGCCTGTGCCTTGCTCTGCAACTTGTACCAGAACCTCTGTATGCACAATGTAAACTGGATCCTTTCCTCTAGAATTAACCCCAAATCTCTTTTCACAGTCATTCCCTGTGCCTTTCCCAGTCTTATCAAACAAAAATAAGTTTTTGTATAGTGTGAGGCTGTTAAATAAGACCAGAATATTCACTACTTCTAAAGAGTATGCTGGAATATTTTTTCAAGGAGGGATAGAAAACAGATTTTGCAATTCCTTACATTGCCTAAAATATAGAAATGCTATTCATAACAGCTGTATAGTTAATTAAAAGATTATTATTTAATGATAATTTTCATATTCTCTGGTCTTAGTTTTAGGTTTGTCATCAAAATTTATAACTATTTGTATCCTGTCCCTTATTTTTGCACAAATGTTCTTGTAAATGTACAAAAATTCCACAAAAATTTTTTACAAAAATGTAAAAAAATGTACCACCTTTCCCAACAGCATTCCTTCCTCAGTCAAAACCTGTAGCTAGCACTGTGCCTCAATATCCTGTCCTGAAATAGCCTATTGCTTTTCTTCTATAGAGAGAACTGTGAAAAGTTTAAGGCTGTTGCATTATGAAGGCTACAGATAGTTTGTGTGCTCCATCCCAAGACTGAAAATTCCTTTAATTTTTCATTGTGGCTTAGATAATGAAGGAGATACTGTTCTTGTTTTTATATGAAAAACCTATTAACACTTCTCCACAGAGTACAGAAAGCTGCAATTCAGGTCTTAGGCTGACAAATATTTCCTTGCTTCTGTTCTGTGCACACTTACAGAGGGGATTACACTTGTCTTGACAATAATTTCTAAATCTGTAAATGCCAAAGACACTGGAGACCTTTACTGTTTCCCCTCATTCTGACAAAATAAATGGGAATTAAATGTTTGAGTGGTAATTTGCAGCAGTGCTAGTCAAGGACATTTGTTGTGCTTGAGAAAGTATGAAGTTTCCCACATAGCTCTTTCCAGAATACAGAAAATTTTACATCTAGAGTCTAGTCCCCTCTTCATACCTTTTGTTCTCTAACTGTACCAAGGATGGTAGGATATACAGATCTTACATTACACATAGAGACAGAAAGAGGAGAAAACACTGTAGAAAGCATGAATTGACAAGGAAGCTTGCAGATACCACTATGACTTCTGTTTTGAAAGTTTACTCTCCTTGGGTGTACCTGTTTGTGATACCATTACGGCACACTGCATATTTGTAAAAAAAAGTATGCATGATTTGAACTGTGGGGAAAGAGAGAACATCCTATGTTTTGGTGTGAAATACCTGTCACCATAGTGGAGAAGGCATTCTCCTGTCAGCATTCATAACTTCAAAGAGCTATTGGTGCACTTGAATCCTGTGCATTTTCTAAAAGAGTGCAATTTTTATAATAATCGCACAAGAACTGCCTGATGTATTTTTATGCATCCCAAAGCAAATGTTTATCTCTGGAAGTCCCTAAATAGTGTTATAATGATGCAAATGTCAATGATTTAATTCCTCAAATGTGTTTAGTGACCAAAATCTTTAGGTAGACTGCTGTACATAGCAAAGATGTATATCTCTGTCTGACTGTCTTTATGTATATCTCTGTCTGACTGTCTTTGCCAGGCTTTTTTTTTTTTTTTTTGAAAGTGCAGTTGCTCTTAGGTTTACTTTGAGTATGAAAATAATTCTTTGCTTCTATTTTCAATGGAATATAAAAATTTTGCATAGTTTCAATAAAAAATAAGCCTGAAGGCAGAAATGATAGTCCATACATATGAATTTAGAAGGCTCAGGTGAAATTGCTTTAAATTCTAGTACCAATAGAGTGTCTTTGATGCTATTATCTGATGAAACTTTATCAGTAGAGAATTGCATTAATTTTTGCACTACCTCATTCCCATTTTGGTATCTTTTTTCGATCTTAAAACTAGTTAGGGAAGATTTTCCACTCTCTTTTTCTAACTTAACTTCAAGTAAGGACAATGTCCTGTTCAAGTCATATATAGTAAAGTGAAAAAAGTACTTAATTTATATCCAGGAAAACAAAAAGAAACAGCTTATCTTCTGTGCTGGCATTAGAAATCATGGCTGTTCTTTTTGGTATTACAGTGTCACAATCCACAGGCTTTTTCATTCTGTCTCTTCAGAACAAAAATTTATTTCTGTGTCTGACAACTAACTTGGGTGAGCTGCCAACACATGAGCTTGGCTTCTGAAACAAAATTTCAATAAATAGCCCAATATTCATATAGACTCAGAACCTGCATCCCTGGAGACAGCTTTACCCCATGATTTAGCAAATTGTGGAGTTTAAAATCTCTTTTGACATCAGAACACGTGTTGGGCTTTGTTGGAGCTTCAGGTTGTGCAACCTATGAAAGGAGATTGGATCAGGAAAGCACACATGTCAGAGTGTGGTAGTAACAAGTCTGTATGAAGGTTTTGTTGAATTTTATAAGACTTCTAATTAAGCAGGGCAGTAAACTTATTCCTAAGCCCTCATTATTAATTTGATTTGAGCAAGGCATTGTTTGTGTGGACAGTGCTGTGTACTGTAGCTCAGAATTGCAATTACCAGGGAGGATGTTTAAGCTAGAAATCCAGGATGAGTAAAGAGATTTGTCTTTTTGTCAACTTTGCTCTCTGTGGGAGACTGCCCTTCTCTTTGCAGCAGCCTTCTTTTTCTCTGTCTGCTTCAAACTTCTTTTCATTGAAATCAATACCAAATGTTGACTTTGTTTGAACAGTACTATTTGCCCAAAGTAAGGCCAAAGTTAAATCAGAAAAAATATTGCTTGCATCTTTAAAATTGATAGCAATTTAACAGTTGTTACATGTAATTTACATTTATGGGCCAGAGGTTTATTCCTGTTCAATCGGCAGTATATAATATTATTAATGACTTAGTCCTGGAATTAAGCCTTGAATCCACACTCAAAAATTAAGCTACTTTAAAATATTTTTCATTTAAAAATCAGTTTAATTGAGTTCATTGATTCACGTGAAAATAAATAGAACAACAATTTCTCCCAGAAAATTTTGCCTATTTCAGATATTTTAGGTCTCAGTCTGTATTTCACTGTCTCATATGGTCATTTGTTATAAATGCTGCAATCCAATGCTTAAATTCCCACACTGAAGAACCTGATGTCAAAAATGAAGTTAACAAACAATCTTTCCCAAAAGTAGAATTAAAATCTTATATGAGATATTTATTTAGCTATAGACATCTGCTTGAACCACTGACCTCTATCCTGGCACAAGAATTCTCAGTGAGACGCTATTGTACCCACTGCTGACAGTATCACTTTTTTTTACAATGGTTAAGTCCTGTGCAAACAGAAAGATACAGAAAAGTCTGAAAAGCCACAATCCTGGTCTTCCAAAAAATTGAGTACTACAAAATAAGCAAGGAACAATTGCTTACAAATAAGCAATTTTTTCCAAGGAACTGTCACTGCAACTGTTGGAAAAGCGACCCCACGTTAAATAATGATGGAGCACTGGTGCGTTTTGCTAAGAAGGATCTATGCATTGCTGAGCATCCAGCACCCAGACCAGCTCCAAAACAATATCATCACTTCATTGTCTTTCTTTTGAAAATGAAAGCTGAAATGCAAATGCAGTGTAATGGGAGTTAAAATTACAACACTAGAGATAGGTCATTGATTTTCAATACATCCAAACAGAAGATTTATAAAATAATTCCAAGGTCACTTAATAGGCAAAGGGGGGTTTAGGCTCTTTTGTATATCTTCTGGTAACTCCTTAATTATCTCACCATAGCAGAGCAATTTGACAGTTTTCTGACCAACAGCTATAGAAATAAATTAAAATAAGGTGCACCTGCTAGAAACAAGAAACAGACCCTTTAAATAACTTTAAGCCATTAGTTTTAATGAAAAGACTGTTGCTGCTATATTCCAGAAGAGATGTAAAAAAGTCCTGATCTTCCAAGTAGAATATTTATTTTCATCTAAGCTTTGCTTCATATTTTAATCAGCAGCATTTGATCATATAGAAACAAACATTTCCTGGTCTTTCAGGTAGGAGATATTAGTCAAGATTTGCTTGATATATATGATACTTGTAGCTTAAATGAGAACCTAAATTATATAAAATGAAAAATGCAACATAAAATATGTTATTTTTTTTTTAACTCAAACAGCTAATTTTGTTATGGCACATGACTAATACTTTCCTTGAAAGTAGGAACTGAAATATGATTGCCTAGGGTCAGAGTTCAGAGCTTTGACACTGTCCTAAATGTACTTGGGTCTTTTCCCAGGAGCTCTTTTGTACAGGTGGGACCCCTGAGTGCAGCACCTTTCTATACCAAGACAAAGCACAGAGGATTTATTTCATGTGCATATTTCGGAGTGTCTTTAGTTAAATGTCCTGCAGGATAGTATTAAAGTTCTTCCACCCTGGTACACAGACAACTGACCGCTGTCAAGCCACTGTTGATTCCTTTGTGGGCAAAGAATTTAAGAAGGGAGGTGTCCCATCCAGTAATAGGAGAGAGCAGCCCGCAACATACACATCCATTGACATCAGGTAAGAGACACCAGATGTCACCAGAAGCCACAGAAACCTTCTGCCAAACTGTTCAGGGTGTAGATGGCCTTCTGCTGCTGATCTGCTCCTTTGCCTCCAGAAGGTCTGTGGATGCATAGCTCAAATGGGATAGCACTCATAATGTGGACTAGGGGTCACTCACTTCAGAAAGCTAACATAGCATACAGCACCCCTGTGTGCTATGTCTGCATCTCTTGAAATATGAACACTGTAAACCAGGTAAATGCTGTGTATTCCTCTTGGACACAGGAATACTGGCAGTGCCAGGATACAAGTCTGTGTTACATCCTTTTGGCTGAATCATCAGATTGAGGAGTTGGTTCAGTATCTGTCATCAGACTAAGGAATAGGTTCAGTATCTGTTAGCAGAAGTCCTGGTAGTAGCTGGGAGCTAGTTTCAAGAGCTCCAAGCATGTCTTCCTCTCATCATCTTGCATGACTTATGCATCTGAATTTCTCTGTGGAGGTCAGTGTGTTGGCTTTAGCCCAATCCTTTCTGATCTAGTGAAAGCAGCTCTTGGCAAGGATTCTACTTTACGTTTGAAGTCCTCTCCTGACTTTTGCAGTTTGACAGCCAGAATGGAATAAGTGTTTCATCTTTTATGCTGCCTCTTATGTCAAAGGTAATGTTCATAGTTCGGTTCACGCACAGATTATTTTTTCCTCATATATTCTGCTTTTCCCGGCAGAACTCATGAAAGTAAAGCCAGATTTGTGCTGCTCATGATCAAGTTACAGATAACCAAGTTAATGATCTAGTTACAGATATCAAAACTTTTGAGTCCAAACCTAGATCTGCTGAGAAAAATGATACCCAGAGCAGGATTCAAGATCTGCCCATTAGCTTAAGTGCCATTGAGGTGCTGTACCAAAAGCTGGTTTTACTGGACATAGATCAGATCACACAAGAAGGAAATGGTATCAAACCGTATTATGCGAGTCAGAAAATTAGTCCATTATTTGATTTTTGTCCCATTCTAATTTGACTATCAAATAAGCAAGCCAATCTATTAGAATTATTCAAATAAGATGAATAGCTGGACAAGAGTTAATACAAAAATTCAAGGAGCAACTGTTGTTGCATCATAGGAGCAGTATGATTTTTCACATCCTTTTCCATTACTATCAATATGATTACAGGAGATCAGTGAATGATTGTCATGATTAAAACACTTCAAACCAGCAAAATCCACACATCTGGTTATTGTCATTGACCACTCCCCATATTTTGATGACACTGGAGTAAAAGTGGAGTTTCATGCATTTGTTACTGCCCAGAAACCACAACAAGTGAAAGTTTGTTATTTTATACCAGTTGCAGTGAATGAAAATATTTAACATAAAGGTATTCAGCAGCATGTACCCAATCCCCTGCCCAGCAGCTCCTCTGCCTGTGTTGCAATGTGTAATTGCATGTTGGTGACAGGATGCAGTGGGTGTCCAGATGCAGCTTGCTGGGGGGAACATTTCTGAAGCTGTGCCTAAACAAGTCTGACCCAGATGGATGCACGGGCTGAGTCATTCTTTTCTTATCAGCTGTTTGAACTGTACAATCTGAATGCATTTAATCCCTCTTATAGTGGTTCTTGCAGAACTCACTTCCCAAAGTAGCTTTTGTGGAGTTGTTAATTTGCTTGTTCATTTTAGAGTGGGTTGTTTTGGTTTTGGTTTGGGGAATTTTGTTTGCTTTTTTTTTTTTTTTTCTCTGTTTGTATTTTTGCTGTTTCTTTTAAGGTCTTTTCAAAGGGATTGTGGAATTCATGATTTGAACCTGGATTACCAACTCTTTTCATTAAGAGGGAAATTAAAGTTGAATGAGTTTGTCATGATGTGATCCCTGGAACAGAAATATATAACCAGAACTCCAGAAGCCTATCCTAATTCTATAACAAAGGGCTGGGGATTTTGAGACATAATACAGCCAGCTAGGCAGGGTGTAAAGCTTTGAGATAAATTCCATATGAGTGTTTTACTGAAACAGTATGGGAAGCACTTAGCACAATATTCTGTGAAAGTAAACTAAATTTATATTGCACCAGATTTTCCATTCTATACTTTGGAAGTCTGTGCTATCATTATAGCATTATAACTATATTTAAAGAACATGGAAATAGTATCTTCTGGAAAAAAATGCAAGAGTGAAAGGAAGTAAAGAATAGTGGGAAAGTGCTAAATGTAGGGAAGGGAACTATGACTATAAGTTCTGGAAGAAGAAGTTTTAGAACATATAGGCACAGTAAAGCACGTTCTGCTATTTGTGTCTTTGCTGTGAACTGTACTATTAAACTGTACTATTAATTTCACAGTGATGTCTTCCTCAATCAAAGAATTGTTTTTTCTTTTCCTTGTAGATATGTGAAACACGTGCTCAAATGGGATCATTGAATGAGGCTAAAAAAGTGGTATTTTCTTGCACATACTAATAAAAAATGAATTAATAAGAACCCCCAATACTTAAAATATTATGGATATTTTTATCTTTATAAAGAAAAAACTATACAGAGTCTGTTTGTCGTCCACAAATAAAGTACATGGCTTTTGCATTGCATTTTTGCTTGTGTATGTGCAATTTGTGAGCTATGTGATATGTAAATCCAGATTTTGCTCTAAGAAACCAGAGCTGGGCCTTTCACTTCCTTGGTGAAGCACTAAGTACAATGCAGAAGATCCAAAATGCAGACATAACTAAAACTATTTTGATTGTTAAAGAAAAAAATACTCTTTAGGTGCTTTTTAAATTGATGGTGTCTGAAAAATATACTTCATAGAAAGGTCAAGTGCTTCATCAGGATGAATATTTGGCAAGCTTTAGGAAAAAGCTCCAAGTTACTAATAAGCAAATAAAAGCCTGGGATCTTTCCATCACCAGAAGGCCAAATAAACACTAGAGGGGCAAAAGGCCTCAAGACATGATCTCTACAGATCTCATAATAGCCAGGCTGTGTTAAATTCCCTAAATCTTGAGATTTTATACCCCTCTGCAGAAGTTTACACACATACCCATAGACACTCATACATTTGGATTTAATGAGACAGTCGGGATGAGAAACAAGGTCAGCTGTAGCTGCTGCTGAAAAGACTGTTCTGATTTCTTTCCAGAACCATCAGAAATCTTTTCTGAATCTCATTACTCATCCAAATGTGCTTCCCTTTTGTCCTTTGTCTGCTATTTGAAGTACTTTCCATATGAAGGCACTTTGTCTGGCGATGTAATTTATGGAAGAGACTGTCTATTATTTTTCCACATGAAGCTTTAGATCATGGATGGATATTTGAAGTTTTTAACATCACAGAGAGTCTAAAGTTTCAATTCATTTAATTTATTGCCAGTGAAATAAATACTAAAGTTGGCAACCTATGGTGTAAGAGGAAAAATCTTGCTGAGAATTACAGACTACTTCCAGGGGTTTATTTTGTAAAGTCTTACAAATAGGCTGCTACATTGGAGGCATTTATTTTCTTGTTTAGCTTTATCATTTGTGATCCAAATTATCCTTTGTCTCTGCAGCTGGATTTGGTAGGAAGATTTGGGGAAACTCTAAGCCTAGCTGTTACATAAGCATCCAAGTTCCAGCGCTATATGCTAAACTAAGAGCAGTCCTCTGGCACCTGCATGGGTCTGGAATGTGCTCAGAAAAGAAAATTGACTCTGTTTTCAGCTGACTCAAAACTTGGAGGCTTGTCCTTTGTGACTTCAGGTGTCATTCTGGGGTTGGTTCTGAATCCTTTGAGTACCGGAGCCAGAAATTAATTTCATCTGCCACAGCAAAATAAAACCCTGCTAACAACATTCTTCAGCCAGTGTATATCAAGACTTTACCAAAAGCAAACCTTGGCATAAGGAAGCTTTTGGAGTTAAGAAATACATTATAAGTGATTGTAATTGGACTTCAACTGACTTGCTTTAGAATTGCAGTGGCCCCAGGGGCTTCCAGTGCTAACAGTGGAGCAGGTGGGAGCCAGACCACACGATGCTTTACCCCCAGCCTGTCTTACTGGCCCTGGCTAACAAGATGCTTTTGAGAGGCCCTGCTCCCCACTGGTGCCCACAAAATTAGGCTACACATTATTTTTAGAATGCCATATACGAAATAACACATGAAAAGACAACAAAATCAAATAAATGAACTTTAAAATAATAACAGTAATATCAAAGATACAGTGACATTGCCAAGAGGCTAATAAAAAAAAAAAAATCAGTATACCATTTAATGGGCTCTGAAGAGCCAACATAAGTGACAAGAAATCATTCCCATGTTAGGCCATTTTCCTTTTCAAGGTGAGTTGGTTCACTTCCCAGTGCTGTCTCAGAGCTCCACTCAACGTGTATAATGGAAGAAGAAAAAGCCATGGCTCACAGAAGGGCAGTTCTGCTGAAGGCAGTAAGAACCTTGACACTTTGAGGATCTGGCTCTGATCTTACTCCCTGAACAATGGACAGCAAAAGCAAAATGACAATCTGTGACAGTCAGCCTAAACTCTCGTTGTTGCCCTCAGAATGCAAGGTAGAACATATCTTCAATAAATGCAGGTTAATACACTAAGCTTATTTCACTAACTTCTCAAGAACATATTCATGATAGCTCATCTTGGCAGTAAGATGAAGACTTACAGATCCAAAGCCTCTGCTCTGCTCCTCCTGGCTGGGAAGGTTGTGGTGAAAGACCTTGTTTCTCCTTTGTATGGCTTTCTCATGCTTCACCATTTTTCTGGGTCTTTTTTTAGTTGTTTGTTTTTCGTTTTTGTTTGTTGGGGTTTTTTTTACATATTACATCCACTACTGATCTGCCAGAAAATGAAGCTTTTTTCCCCATGGACCTGAATACTTGGGTTCCAGTGAAACCTCTGTGATAACTGGCTGATCATTCTTAACCATGTGTATTTAGGATCTGTGGACCATATTGCTGAGACTCTGAACCCCACAAGTGGTTATGAAAATTCTTCTGCTTATTAATATTTATATGCAGAGGAAGAGGTCACCAGAGCTTCTGTTTGCATGGCTGGCAGCTGGTGTCCCTAAAAGGTCATCGTTAATATTGGTAGCGAGCAATGACTGACCTTTCAGCTCACAAGGTGCATTCACATGTTTCAGCCACCATCTATTTTAACCATCTCCTCATCTTGTTTTCCTGCAAATAGTGTCTCATCTGGATTCAGCTGTTCCTCTGGGACACTTGGATGAACCTGGGCTCCAGACTGCAAGCCCAGAGCAATGTTTAGGACAAAGAACCAAGGCTTTTTATAAAATGTTCTTGTAGCATATGAGTGAGTTACACCAGTAATGACTTCTCTCACTGTTCAGGTGATTCCCATTCCCTCATCTGTATTACTCACTAATCCCCTCTAATTTACAGATAAAAAGAGGAACCATGAAAAAAACAGTAACCTTCTTTAGGCAGGTCTTAGCAAAGACCCATTTTACCCTTTATTTTAACCTAAGCACTGTGAACTTCACCTGCCTATTTATCATTGAAAGTACATCTCTTCATGTGTGTTAGTCTGGAAGCCTTCCACAGAATTTTTAGTTGCTAATAACTACCTCTTGGGAAAAAGTCAGTTCATAGTACTTTACTATATGTAAATTGCCCTGTTGAACTTCTGAAATTATGGAAGTTTAGATGGTTACATTCGATTTAACCTTTTATAGTAATGGTGCCATATTTCCTGACAGGGACAACAAAATATCCAAGCACTACAGCTGTAATATTCAAATAATCTGTAATAACTGATGCAGATAATCTTATTTTTACTGATTTACCATTTTTTCCTATATCTCCATCAATCACTACATTATTGTATCTTTATTCATCTTTAGATTAGATGTAAAAATAGTTTAAAATGCAGTGACAGCTTTGGGTCACTTATCTACTCATTATAGGGTAGGTGTAATACAGACGTATCAGTGTTGTAGTAGATATAATAATTTAAGAGCATAGGTAAAGCAAGATGTATCAGCAGAGGTAAGAAATCTTTAGGTAAACCAACTGGTGTATCTTTAAAAGTTGATTGAGACCTCAAACACGCAAAGCCTTTTCCAGAGACTGTCACAAGAGGGTTTGAATGTCCCAAAACGTGTCTCGTTTTATTACAGAATTTAAAATACCCTCATAATGCTTTAGATACAATCCTTAGAGATCAACAATTATATACCATGACCTCAAATCAAAATCAATATTTTCATTCATTATTAGCAAAACTGCTACAAAATCAGAACCAGACTCAAGAAAAATGCATTATTTCCACATAGGCTCATATTTTTGAGGTTGAATTGAAACCTATATCCAGCTGTAGAATGGGCTATTCTGCCAAGTGAAAACAAAATGCTTTAAATTTATGTCATGTGCATTTGATTTAAAACAATCTATTCACTGGATTTTCACACTTTATATGACTCATATATAAACATTGACATAATAAGAACTTATAATATTTTTCTTGGTTTTTTGCCCATCCCATAAAATATTCACTTTCTTCTAATAATTTATAGGAATGTATGCTTAGGATAAAAAAAAAAAAGACCAGTGGGAGTTTGCCTGAGGAAGGATTGAATGGAAAACTGAGAGGGAACTGGCTGAAAATAAATATTAAATAACTATTTTTCTTTGCAGTATGTGCTGCAACCAAAAGAAAAAAATAACAAAAAACATAATATGTGAAATCAAGAAAGGATTGACCAAAACAAATGTAGATCCAAGAGGGAAGAATGTAATGTATGATGTTACGTTTATCCAATTATTTGAAGATTCTTTCGGTGAGATTCAGAAAGAATTTGGTAATTGGAAAAATTACCTTATATTCACCTCTTACCCTGCAGTTTTTCTTACTTCTTCCTAACTCTTTATGTGCGCTTTCAAAGTCCATCCAGGTCTGCCTTGTCATTATATTCCTGCTCCACTGATCTCAAGTATTTGTTAGAGTATTTTTAAATGCATTGACAGTTATGTTTGGTATGTAAGGTCTAGGCTGCATGTACAGTACATTTGGGATGGTGTTCCAGCTAAAGTTATAAGGCAACCATGCATATGGCTTTTTCCTCAAACTAAAAAGTTTGACTGAAACTGTGTAGCAAGTTTCAGTTTCTTTAGCAATGTGTATTTGCCTCTACCCTTACAATTCTTCTTTTTAAATTATACTAATATAAATCTTATCCACAAAGGTGATAAGGACTGTGAAAGCTGTATTCCCTGTTAAAATATTACATATATAGAGAATAATTCTAAATTTCTGCTTTAATTTTGCAGGCTGTGTGAAAGATTTTAGTCTGACATAAATGTATGCAATTCTTTTGAAACCTTTGTTTTACAGCAGGGTAGTATTCATCCCAATCTTTTGGCTGTGTCCAAACTGCACTGTCTCTAAGATTTGATAATTGCATATTTTCTTATTGTACAAGCACTACTGCAAAGTCCTCCAGAAATTGCAAGCACTTTTCAAAAGACATTTGGCAGCTGGGCCTAAAAGGCTAAAATTATACTGTGCTACTGTGGGACATGCTAAGCCAGAGATTCATAATGATGCAGCAAAATGGCAAGGAAGTGTTCTGCTTTGAGGAATGTTCAGTGATGAACTAGGCACTCCTGCAGTGTGCTTGCTTTCATCTGTTGAATGTGGACCAGTGGCCAAAGCCGTTTCCATTAGTCCCACTCTCCCAACATTCTGAATAGCAGGAATGCTGTGCTATGGATTTTATTCCTCTGCTTTGTTACACAGCTTTCTGGTTTTTTTTCTCCTTCTTTGTTCCACAGATTGGAAATATTTGACTTTAACATGGTAATGTTTTCTGGCACTTAGCAAGATTTTTAAAATACTGCTGATTTTATCTTGTTATCCATTACTGAAAGCAGAGCTAGTAAAATCCTGAATTGCTTCAGAATTGTAAGGTTTGAATTCAACTTCAGTATTTCAAATTTGATCATAAGAACTAAAAAAAAATTAAAGCCTTCATCATCAAGTGTGAACATTGTGACATGGCAATTGTATCCTGGGCTGTGTCCAATGCCGCATGGCGAGTCAATCGAGCGAGGGGATTCTGCCCCTCTGCTACCTCTGATGAGACTCCACCTGGAGTGCTGCACCCAAATCTGAGGGCCCCAGCATAAGAAGGATGTGAAGCTGTTGGAATGAGTCCAGAGGAGGCTATGAAGATGATCAGAGAGCTGGAGCTGTCTCCTATGAATAAAACCTGAAAGAGCTGGAGGTCATGACCCTGGAGGAGAGAAGGCTCTAGGTAGAATTTATTGTAGCCTTTCAGTAGCTAACAGGGTCTTACAAGAAAGATAGGGAAAGGTTTTCACCAGGGTGTGTAGTAACAGAAAAAGATCAATGGTTTTAAACTGAAAGAAGTTAGATTTTGACTGTATGTTAGGAAGAATTTTTACTGTGACGGAGATGAACAAGTTGCCCAGTAGTTTTGGATGCCCCATCCCCCAAAGTGTTCAAGACCAGCCCTGAGCAACTTGGACTAGTAGAAGGTGTCCCTGTCCATGGCAGAGGGGTTTTGACCTAGATAATATTTAAAGGTCCCTTCCAGTCCAAACCACCCTATGATACTCTGATGGGTTCTGAGAGCCCGACATAATTCTTATGTGAGCAATCATTGTTTTGTAATAATGAGATTATTTCAAGAGTGTATCCTCTGAATAGTGACAGAAGGCAATGAACTCATTTTCCAGAGTCATGGTGTGATCTACTCTCTGTCCTGCATTATGGCTGAAGTAAAAGCATAATTGCATGTGTTGTTTCTTCTTTCACTACAAAAGCATAAAAATAACTTTTCTTTTAATTTCAATTCCACAAAAACTTAAATTGATCTATGCAGGGGCAGATGTGCTGTTGTTACTCACCATCTCCTCCATCTCTAAACCCCTTCCTTTAACCACTGTTTGTATCTGGAGAGTCTGTGGTGGAAAGGCATAAAATCTTTTCCCTCGGGTACTATTTCTGGGTAAAATGGTATAATATTGACAAATTCAGAAAAATGCAACAAGGTACAGAGGCTCCTGTAGATGCTGAATTCCAGAATTTCTTGGTATGCAACTCTTCACATAATGCTGTTTACATTTTGGGCTAAAATATTTCATAGAAGGCATTTGCAAAACTCTGAAACTAAGTTTTTTGAAACTAATTACACAGTCTGGTTTGTGTAAGTATCCCACACATTGTCTGCCAACAAGTCTGCTGAAATACTTTGCTAACCTCTTCCTGAAAATTTATTTGCTTTTACTTGCAACCTCATAAAACCCCTCATCCAACATCCAAGAGGGTCATTAGCAATGGCTTTCTAAGCTATGAAGAATTAGGGGGAGTTTTGGCTGCTGGGATTTTTTTTGGCTACTAAGAAGCAGTAGGCCCCACCCTCAATATACAGTCGTTAGAGGATGCAGAAGTGCTACACCCACCCATATCTACATGTAATACAAATGGGATTTGTATCAGTGCTCAGCCAGATACCTCAGCACTCTCCTCCTAAGTTATGCCCTGGCAGGTGGAAGGAATCAGCTCCTCTAACTTCTTTGATACTTTACTATCTTTTGTTTCATAAAATGTTCAGCCTTTCCTGAAAATCTTCTGGATAATTTTGCTTGTATATTTTTAAACTCCTAGATAAATAATTCTTATTCAAAGCATATTTATTGGCGCTTTTTTGTTGTTGTTTTTTCAAAGTATACTTGTCTCTGTTGTATTACCCAACCTAAGAACCACCGTCTTCAGTTTCCTCACTGGTGTGTACGATCATATTGGCTGCTCAGATATGTAATGTGGGAGTTAGAAAATTTGTGATTACCTTAAAAATAGACACAGACAATTCTGTAGCTACTTTCTTCCTATTTTCATCTGGTTTATTGGAAAGGATTTGGTTAAAGGGAAACCTAAGGTAAAATAACCCCTTTTTGTTGACTGGTTTTAAATGGAAAAATGAAGTAGCAAGCATTGCAGCTCCCATGTAATCCAAATGGATCAATAAAGCAGAATTATTTGGTCATTTCCTCTGTGTAAATCTGAAATTGCCTATTTGCCATGGCTGATAGTTTCAGTTTGTTAACATAGCACACACTCAAGATGCAGTTCACAATCTCCACCAGGCAAGCTAATGGAAACTGTGATCTGTTACAATAACAACTGAGTAGTCATCACACAACTTAGCATTTGGGTCTCCAAGACTTCCAAAATAAATGAGATAAGCTGCAAGTGTCCTGGATACCTGCAGTTTTAATGTTGCAATGTCTTTATGTGCCTGACACGAGAAACTGAGAATGTGGAATTTTTATTTCTCAGGGGATTCCTGTATGAAAAGGAAGGTTAGACAAAACATTGAAGTACTGTACAAAGGTAAGCCACAGGGAGTACAGGAGTAGAAGACAGTAGATACATCTCCTGCCTTACCTCATCTCCCTGGACACTTGACTAGAGGCTGTAAGAAGACCCATCTTTGCCTGAGACTGATGGTCACCAGTTTTTGGCATATGAGAAATATCTGAGGAGCAATCATGATTTCTATTGGAAGTGCCAGGAGATCCTGATGCCACTTAAAACTGTTTCAAGACTATTGCGGGCTGATGGCTAGAGAATGTGCTGGGGAAATAGGAGGGACTGGCTCTACTACCATCTCAGGGATGGGGATTAAAAGCCTGGCATTTCCTCTCCTGATGGGGTTGTAACTACAATTCTGGTCTGCACAAGACCTGGGATTGTAGAAGGGTGATGTACGGCTCACTCCCAAAGCAGTAGCCTAAATTAGGAACCCAGGGGTAAAATGTCCCACTGGGAGTGAGGGGATAATTTTAATACTTTCCTCAAAACTATCTGCATGTTTAGGTACACACACCGACCTGCAACCTCCACCCTGGATCCAAAATCCTTAAACACTCAGCAGCAGGATCTGCTGGCTTGCCTGTGCCTTGCTCAGTGGTGTCTGCCCAGTGTTTCCCAGTCCAGTGTTAATGCAGGCAGAGCAGGTTGGTGCCTTCTGTGCTGAGTGGCAAGGCACTCCCCAGGAGGGTCTGCAAGCCTTATCTAAATAAGAAAACATAGAGACCTTGTGGTTTGAGGTGTGTACCCAGCTAGTCACCCCAAGAAAGCTGCATGGGGTGGAGAAGAAGCTCCCAAATAAACTTGCAGCCTAGTAGGGAGGTTGCAAGTGAAGTTTCAAAAATTCTGAGTATAATAAATACACTGAGAGAGATATTTTTGCATTATACTTCTGTACTTAGCCACAACTCCTCAAATTCCTATTTTGAAAATAATTTTTAAAATAATTTCTTTATCTAAAGGTATGTCAGCAGTATTGGGAAAGACAGCACTGCAGATTTATCAGAGCAGAATAATTAAAGAAGTTTTTTCCAGTCTTTCTCTTTCTTTCTTTCTTTCTTTCTTTCTTTCTTTCTTTCTACATGGCAGAGAATTGTTGCTCTACTGCCTTCTTTTAAATCTTCCTCTTGCACCGTTCTTTCTGACTAAATCTGACTTCCCTTTTTGGCCTTGTGCAAATTGCTGTGCAAAGAGGGTTGTCCCATTTTCTGGATAACCCAGTGGTAATTGTAATTGAAGACCTGTTCAGCACATTCAGCACAGTACTACACCTGTAGACAACTGGACAGAGACAAAAGAGATGTCATTACTGAGTAGGATGCTGTATTCATCCTCAGATAAGTTTCAGGAATAATCCCAAGGTGTCAGTGGTATTGCTATTATAGCTGAAGCAGTAGAAATACCTTAGCATACAACGAGCTACATAAATGCTACTTTTGCAAAGAAAGAAAGAACAATATTCTAGTTTAAATAAGAGTCAGGGATGTTGTATGCAACTATTATAAGTAACTGGGGCTGAAGAATTAATACATTTATGGAAAAGTAGTGAGCTTTAGCAATGTTTTTATGATCAGTCCCTAAATATGGATATTCTAAAATTGAAATGCATGCAGCATGTTATACTAACTTAACATTGAATAAGTATGTCTTTGGACTTAGGGAAAAAGGCTAAATATTATAGGAACAGGAATAAGCATAGCCCCTAAAACCTGCTTGGGAACTTCAGCAAAGGAAACAAATTTTGGTGTAATTTTATACTGTATTACATTGTCCTAATAATCATTCTTATATAAGCTCCAGTGATCCCAAGAACTATCCGTACATCATCTGTAATTCCTGTTGTTTATGGTCATAAGCATCATCTCAGAAAAACTCATGCGTACCTTAAAACATCTGCAATACTGTTCTTAAAACAGCTTGAAATATTATTGTTTCTCCATCTGTAATTGTAAAAAAAAAAAAAAATCCCATTTAAATAGATTTTTAAATTGTACAGCTGAAAGCTAATTTCCTGATCTCTTCATAGTGTGGCCCTATAGTGTGGCTGTGGAGTTAGCACAAGTCAGGTGGTCCTGAGCAGCCAGGAGAAGGCATGGAGAACAGCTTCCTGTGGGTACTGCCATGGAAGCCTATGTGTGCTTAAGTCATGGTGCGAGCACACACTGGGGAGCAGACTCATTTCTGGTTCCACCCTCTGTCCCTGGTAGCACAGCTGCAGCACTCTGGGCTGTCCAGCCTTCCTTTAGCTGCAGGCATGCTGCCCACGGGCTGTAGCATCCATGTCAAAAGGTGATCGGTCTAACACAAAAGACCCAAAACAGCAGGCACTTGAGCATACTGCTTTGCACATCCCAGCTTGTCTGGCATGTCACACCTGAACCTGGATCACTGAAGATGGGGTCAGAGCCATGGAGGTGTTAGTTTGTTCCTCTGTCTGGAGGCTGACAGGATCCATCTCCTGAGGTTCCCCGTGTGTGAGTCTTTCTGCCTCCCTGTTGTTTCTGCCCTGCCCATTGACCAACACTTTGTATTTTGGTGTATTTTTTAATTTCAATGAGATCATTATCCTTGATCCAGTACTGATGCCAGCTTAAGTGTGCTGTAGTGTTATGGGCCAGACTTACAGTTAAAGTAGAAAAAAAACTCTTCTTAGTCAGGGGCTTTATAGTTTGATAGTTAAAATATTGTTGTTCAACTATTCTTGAAATTTTTGCCAGTGGAAAAGATTTCTGTGAAAAAGACAAAAAAGGTGCTGGATTTTATCTGGCATATCAGCCATTCTTATGGTTACAGCTGGCTAAAATAAAAATTACTAGAAATAAATAGACTGGCTAGGATTCAGCATGGGAAATAGTTCTTACTCATTTACTCATATGTAATATATGGTGCAGTCATTTTAGTTAACACAAGGGGAAATAATGTGTTAAATATTTTACAGATTGCTTTTTTTTAATTAGGAGAGACAGGAGAAAGAAACATTTTAAATAGCTCTTTCAGTACACAATAACAAATGTTCACAAAATCTCATGAGGATAAGATTTACCTGCATCTACAGCTGTAACCCAACCTCGTGCTGCAGGCACTCTTGGCACAAAGTGCAGGAAAAGCAGACATATAGCAGATAAATTCAGCTGATTTTGATCTTGCTTATGCTTTCTAGGTCACAGTATTGTGTTAATCTCTCTGCCATTGGAAGAAACTGTTGTGTATTTTAAAGCTGTTGACAGTTTGTAAGGCAAAGTGCTCCTTTTGCCAACTTGATACCAAATACCTACATATGCAGCAGAAGCAATGATGCACACAAGAATAGAGGCACCTACTAGTCTGGCTTTACACCACACTGCAGAGCACTTTGCAGTACAGTGAGTAACTGGATGAACACCATACTCATGCTTGTACTCACTGTACAGCTGTCCAAGAGCTATTGTTTATATGTTCTACATTAATCTTTATTGTCAGTTTGAACCAATACAGACTGCAGGGAAGAGACTGAAAAATATGCAGACAATTCCAGACATTTTTCTCTGATCCAGATGTCCAGTTTTTGCTTCAATTGAGTTGTCTACCATGAATAATCAAATGAAAGTTTGTGGCCCACAGTGTATCATTTGCATCTTGCATTACTTCTGGCACAGCAGAATGGTTATGGGAAGATTCAGATAGTAATAAGACTACTTCCTCATAGAGACAAATCCTCTGAGCCCTCTTTGCCATCACTTTATGTTTTATCTAATCTCCACACAACACTGCAACATGTGCTACACATAACTGAATCACATGCACTACTTTTAAGTGGAAGTGCCAAACCTTTATCACATTTTGACATTATGCATTTCTGCTTTAGATGAAGACAATATTTCATTTCCCCTCTGAAAATGAGTAAGATGAGAAAAGCTGTTACAATGCTGTTGCTGAGACAAATGTTACACGAGTGATTGTGTTATTCACTGCATGTCAACTAGACTAAACATCCAAGTCCCTGTGCCTTTTTCTCATTAAATTAATGGGTTTCAAATGTGTAGGGTGCTCACAGGATTGTTTGTCCTGGTAGAAAGCACCTAACTTCTAGTTTTTAAGCTGTCTGAAAAATGAAGGTGTGTGAGTGCTCCCTGTGCACTCACAGACTGAAGGTGATCACAACCACATGTCCTGTGTTGCTCAGCACATACACCACGAGTGGTCTGTGAGACACCAGAAGGCACAATGTGTTTTGACAAAAAGCTGCATTTCTCACTTTAATAGAGAACTTACATTTATGTAAAACTTAAATGATGTGTTATTGCAAAGATCTCCACTTGTTTGAACTCCCACAACTGTGAAGCAATAAGATTATACCTGGATATTTTTTCCAGAAAGACTGGATAGGTGTTGATGTAGGAAAAACCCAGAAAACCAAAAAGTTGCTGATCCAGTTCCCTTCAAACCTGTGGAGTCGTGTCCATGCTCTGCCTCCCCAGTACTTTGTGCTGAAGCAGTCATGCTCCATGGCCTGAGGCTCACACTGCTGTTTGTCTATCCACAGCTCTGCCACCCAGCTGTATTATGGAGCGCGTAATCCCACCGTGTTGTTCCCAGTTTCTCTTTTCCTGCCACACGGGCTTGTTCACCTAGCTAGAGATTACTCAAACTCTGGCTTTCCCTAGCCTCATAAACATCTTTTGAGCTGCTATAACACTTATTTGCAAACTGGATCTTTCTGGGTTTTGCAAGTCAGGTTTAAAATATCCAGATTGTTCATAGCTCTGCAGCTCTATATTAGGTTAGAAGCAGCTGAAAAAGGTAGCCTCAGCTGACAAAGGCACAGGGTTTAACACAGATCTGCTGCTGGTGACCCAGTAACATGGAGCTGTACCCCACACCATCTGTACTCACCACCAGAGATCCACAGAGGAGACTAAATTTAAAGTGTACCAATGTCCAATTAGACTTGATCACATGTAAGTCTGGGGGTGCTAAACAACCACGCACACAGAGTCTAGACTAAGTCTAAAAATATGCTCATACACAAAGACAAGGAATTTATCATAAAAGGAAAAGTCCAATAATGCTTTTATTTTTGTTGTTTAATTCCCAGAAGGGTCATATACAGCGTGACTCTCCAAGAAGACTCCACAATGAAAAAAACAACCCAGAGTTGCTTCTTACTCATCATCCTTCTAACTGTAAGTACAAGAAAACTGAACTGCTCATGACACCTGCTGCATTTAAACTTGTGGTGATGTTGAGAAAAATGGGTACCGAGTTATATTTGCTATACTCCACAGGTGAAGGAAGAGTTTCCTTACTAATAAATTTCAAAAGAAGATGAATAAGATTTTCTAATAAAAGTTTGAACTTGAAAGCATTGTTTCTTGGTGAGACAGAACTGCAAGTCTGAAGAGGGTTATGCATATGACTTTTCATTTCTGTGTTTTACAGGCTACAGCATATCATGGGAACATGTGTGTTTGAAAACTGCCCTTAATGTTGTTCTGTGAAACAAACTGAGTTAAGTAGTGATGGATTTTCACTGTTTATAGTTGATCTGCTATTAGGAAAGCAACCAAAATGAAAAATAATCTTACAAATCTGTTTATTAGTTCAAAGGCTATTTTCAGCTGTTTCATATCAACATTACGTTTATTTTAATGTATACAACATTGTTGAGTAATTGTGGTTCTAAACATGTAGTAAATTAATTTCTGCCTGACTAAATATCTCTCATATAAATTGAATCCTTTTGCTGATCTCTACTTGTGAAACCTCAAATTATTATTGATCATCATAAAATCATAGACATTACAGGCAGTCAGAATTGAGAATACTGCCCAGAGCCTAAGTTACAGAATGATCAGCATTTATCTGAATGATGCTGCTGGGAGTAAGCACCTCACTACCCTGATGTGGTACGAGTAATTTACTAGCAGAGTTTATCCACAATGCTGTTTGCCACTTAAATTTATATAGATAAAAAAGGAAAGGAGAGAACAGTAAGAGAATGATGGATATAAGGAGATAAAAAGAAAACAATTAAATGAGATCATGGAGAATCCAGGAGAACAGCAAAGAACACATTATTTCAGTAAAATATTGAATTCATGGTTCAGGATTAGGACCCTTCATCAAAGAAGAGCTGAAGAGATGGAGAAATAATTTAAGAGAGTTAATACATTTCTGCTAACTTGGTCCCAAAAAAATTTGTCCAGAATTAGTTAATGATTTGAGGAATGATCTCCATGCATGAGAGCAGTCTTCTACCCTGAGATATACTAGAGTATTCTGGCATTTCTGACCATTTCGGTAGGCTGCTCTACCTATCCTACAAGGGTGCATGTGACAATGCACTGGCTGTGAAATCACCCATGGACAGAGATGTCTGTAACAAAGAGCCTGAGAGAGTCCAGCTTTCTTCTGGTTTGAATCCCATCTGATCTGCATAGCCTGATAGGGGTCTTGACAAAGAACAGCAATTCTTCCTATAAAAAGCCAATGCCAAATGAAGAAATAGATCCAGCTTATATTGCTCCCAGTCAAGTGACAGGACTGCAAATATTCTGGTAACTAAAATTGTTAACAGCACTTCTGAGCACTTGAGGTGCTTTGACCTACAGTATGGGTTTGTAGGTCAGCCCTGGAGCACTGATCCTTGCCCTGCTGTCCCCAGATCTTTTAAATCTCTCACCCATGAGAGCACGTGTGCAATGTTAGATCTGTGCTCATTCCTGCAGCACCCCAGGGATAGGATTTCTTTTAAAAACTCTTCAGTGAGATCTGCATCTGCATTCATTTTATATATCTTTGCACCTAAGAGCACTTCATATTCTGACCTCAATGGATAACTTAACTTACATTTTCACGCTTCCAATCTTTATGTGCCTTCCTTCCCCACTGCAGTGGGCATATTGTGCTCTACTTTGACATCTCTTAGGTTTTAATTTCCCTTTTGGTAGGGAAGAAGCCACAGTCACAGAAGTAGACTGTGAACAAGCTTTTCTTTCCTTCATGAAACTTATCCAGAATACTGCTGTGAGGCCAACTATGAAAAATATTTTGCCTCAGTCATTTTTCCAAAAACTTCCCCATCTGCAGATGGTAGAAGCCATTCATTTTTTGCATTTTATTTATTGTTTGTAATGAGTAAAGGGTGTCTCTCTTTCAAAAAGGCTGTTCCCACTCTGTTGGTTCTTCAAATCACTCCTTCGTTCCAAGAACTGTGAGACATGTCAGCCATTATCTGAGGCTGAGGAAAATACAGTAATTAAGGTGATTTGTGAAACAGACAGGAGTGATCTCCCATGCCTCTCCTCTACCCGCCCCACAAGACACCCTCTATATCTCCCTTCTTTGATGACTTTCATGGTTTTCTGTCATCATGTCAATTGTGACCTGCACTCCCAGTTGGTCACTGCGAGCTGTTGCAAAGCAGCACAACCTTTTGAGGTCCTTTTTTTCTCCTCTGGGCTCCAGGCTCTCTGTTTGTGCTGTTCGGCCCACTGTAGGTGCTGATGGTTCCCCTGTGGTGGTCACCCCTATTGAGTAGGGGAGACTTTTACCTGAAATCTCTTTTCTTAGTGTAGCTGTGATTCCCTAACACAATCTCAGAGCTGGAGCACACCCTGCCCTCTATACAGAGTTCGTGCTTTGCAGAAGAATTCCTCAGATTCTTCTCATATCTCCCCTTCAATTTTTTGTCACAGACAAAAAATTACTTACTTGGTGTGCACAGACACTTCCTTCCCACCACCTCCTTTAGACTTGTCACCAAGGGCTTTTGGTACCTTTTGACAGAAACCATCTCTTTTATGCATGTAATTTTTTGCATAGAATTGATAGCACTTCCATGTACAAATCCATAATAACCCATCTTTGCCAAAAAATCCTGAAGCATCAGTTGTTCCAAAACCTAATTTAGAAATACAAGCAACTCCAATAATCCATCGATCCTTTGGTGGATTCCCTTGCTTTTGGATGCAGGATAATGCACCACCATATAGTCCTCTACTATAAAAAGGGAATTCCACTAGAAAATTTAATTGTTCATTATGTCATAGTTCACTTTATACTGATGCTCTCTAGTTTTTTGCAATTATTGAGAGCCACAGAATGTGACTGAGATTTGTTTCCTCAAGTACGTGAGCCCTGGTATGCTGGAGCAATTAGTTCATATCCTCAGTGCACACTTCTCTTCACAAGAAAGATGGAGCATCAGCACAGTGTGCCCAGCAGCAGCAAACTTCTGAAAATGAGGAAGAAGAAGAAGTTTTGGGTCTCTTTCCTGTGTGACCGATCAATTTTTCAGGACATTGACGGAAGAGATTTCTATTCTCTGCTTTATTTTGTCAAGTAAGAACTGTGCCTACAAATGGCCCTAGAAATGAGGATTGATGAAGTAGTTTTTCCCACATACACCAATTTTGTGTCCTGAGCCAACCACAACGTGCATAGTAAGGACTAAACAGATGCTGCAGCTGAAGGCTGCACTATTTTCAATTAGGCCCACTAGACCAAGATTCTATTTTAAAATAAATTCATTTTGAGTGAAAAACAAATTGTGCACATTCACCGAGTCCAAATCTGTTAAATTGTTACCAAGTCTCAATCACAAAGATATGCAGACTCTGGTACTTCTTTCCAACACCTAAAAGACTTGTGAATAATTCCTGTTCACAAAACATTGAAAATTAATTATATGAAAACCTAAATGTAATTTTCAGTAACGGCATAAACTGCTGTATTTTGGAATACAGCTGTGGTAGGGTAGGTTCAAGCCTCCAGAACCATTAGTCAAGCATGTGCCACTGCGATGGGGGAGCTGCCCATGGTGCACCTGTTTGATCCTCACAGCTGGGAGGGCAACACACACCAGTGGAGTGGTGTGGCCACAAACTCTGCTGGGCTCCTGCTCCTGCTCAGCTCAGTGGCTTTCACTGTGCATCTCTGAAACCCATGTGTGTGCAGGTACTGTGAAAACAAGCCTTTTCCTGCTTAGACAGCATCTCTTCCAGCATCTGGTCCAGAGCAGATCTCCCATGGGCCAGAAGAGCTGCTGAAGATCTGTCACTGCCTCCTTTGTCTTGCTTCTTCTGAGACCTCTTGCTGTCTGGCACCTCTGACAGCCCAGGGTCTTCCTCAGCCTTGGATGGTGAGATCCCCCTGGGTCTCATCACCTTAGACCATGCCTTTGGAAGCTGCTGTTCTGCATGTACACTTCCCTGTGTAACTACTTATGGGTTGCTTCATGCTGTGTGTGCACTCAGAAGTTCTGATCTGAACCTGTTCTCACACAAGGGAAGCTCTGGAAAGCAAACTGCTGATATTTTAAGGTGGCAAGAATTAGTGTGAGAATTTGGGAGTCAAGCTGCTCATCATTTCCCAAGAAATAGGAATGCTGTATTCTGTTCTATTCACCCAGTTTCGGGGATGATCAGGACATTTTGACTACATCTTGGTTTTTTAAAAAACAAGGCTGTTGCTATGCAGCTGATTGCAGCAAAGAGGCCTCTCACAAGAGGATAATCAGGGCTGCAAGAAAATATCCATGAAGTATTCTGGATTAGCCCACAGTTTTTATCAGGCTAAAATGAAAGTAAAGCTTCTTCTGTAAGTAAATCTTGTAGAAATGGAAAAGAACTGTAAGATTTGTGACTTGCTTTTCATTACAACAACCTTGTCTTCATCTACTGCACCTGATAATCTCATGCTTGTTTAAACAGCTGCCAAAATCTGCCATGTTAGTCATATGGGATCTCACTGAGATAATTACCATCCTGCTCCAACAGAGGTAGATTATGGGAAAATTCTAACATTCAGTGATTAAGCAAAACATGTCATGTTGCAGTATTTCCCCAAAGAAATTGCCTGCTGCTTCCTAGCACACTTCTGATGAATAGAAATGATTATGTTTACTGAATATCATATGCTAATGACCTTCCTAAGGTATCACAGTTGTTTTCTTATCTGTCCCAACACTAACAGTTGTGAAAAGTTCAAAAATAATCAAACTATGAGAAGGATTCTGCAACTCATCTAAATCCTGCTGATCTCTTGCTCTAAAATGTGATGTATTGAAGAGTAGGAGTTTAGTGATCCACAAAGAGATGACTGCACACACCAGTTTTAAAAGAATTATACCAAGTGAATGTTTGAGCTGTTGAAATCAATAAAAAACAGTTGGAGCATCCAGAATTTCTACTAGTCTGAGCTCACCAATAATTGTTGCTAAATTACTATATTTAGTGGAAGAGGGGGAGAAAAAAAGACAGCTACAAATGCCTTCTTTTCCTAAATGTCATGTACAGTTAGTGTTAGTGTCCTGCAAGCCCCTTGATGGCAGAAGAAAAATATTTGGGGATACTTGTTCATCATGTCCAATATTTTGTGGGGAAGAAATAGTGAAAGGCTTATGCTTACTTTATCTGGATTCTCCCTTGCAGAAACCGGCACAGCCTGGCACAGTTTACAGCAGTTTCTCTTACAGAAACCAGGGCACTGTTTGTTCATTCCTGTATAGTTTAATAATGAAGCCAAATTGCATTCTCAGAATCCTTTATTCATTCTAGGTATAAAGTGAACTTCAGCATTCCCAGCAGCCTGTAATTTCTCTTTGTAATGATAATTGACTTTCTTGTGTCAGTCATTTGTCACGTGGTGGCTTGGTGGTCGTATGTATGACGTCATTTACTTGGACTTTTAGGAGTGACATCATATGTACGGCTGCTAAACTGCTGCATGGGACATCACGTAAACTGTTTTCTTCTGAAGAACTCAGTGCATTTTTACGCAATGATCACATTGACAATTGTAAATTATTTATTTCTCCTTAATAAAGAGTGTTAATAAATGAATGAGGTATTCCTTTATTGTATAAACATCATCTATATTTCCATCTGAAGTAGCTGATGAATGGATGGGAAGGCTTTTTAATGTGCAGTAATGGAGTCTGAAAGTTTAAAATTTATTCCATATTTTATAGGTTCAATATCTGTAAGTAGTTGCCAGGCAAAGATTAATTGACCTTGGGTTTTTTGTGGTACAAATGTGTCTTTTAAGTCTTAATTTCTAAAATACATTGACATAACAATTAAAACATTGTAGCAGAGATGAGTCGAAATCATGAATTCCACGAGATCTTATACAAATGCTGATACACAGATATTCATGGGACATTCCCAGACTCTTCCATTAACATGATACAGACTAAACTTTCCCATGTAGCCATATCCAAGCTCCTGCTATTTCTGAAAAGAGAATAATGACACAGAGATGTCTTCCTACCCCATTTGCCTTTTCTGACCACTACAGTAAGAAGTGAGGAAGACTAAAACAAATAATAACTTCTGACATGACAAACTACATCAAAATTCTTGTCTGACTGAACTGCAGGTATATAAAGGCTGGATCATCAGTCCACTGGACTGACTTTGGGAGGTCAGGTTTTAAATTCTGGGTGGTGGACATATGGGATTCTCTTTTGCATGGTAAAAATCCAGTATTTGAAACAGGGATATGACTTCTCCAACTCCAGCAAGCCACAAAATTTATATTTCATTAATCTGCTGAAGTGATAATTTGATTTAAATGGAAAAGAAAATCGTGTTCAAGATTCCAAGGCCAGCTTTTCAAATCTAGGCAAAAAAAATGAGGAATAGCAATCAAAGGAAAGAGTAGATTTAAAGGGCATATCACAGATTAATAATCCCAGTGACATACCTATGTATAACCCCTTAATTTGATTTCACACACAAACTATTCAATTACATAAAAAGTGCCCAGAAAGATTTTTGGGCAATTAACTTTGAAAATCTGAGTCATTGTGTTTAGTAGAAAGAAAAAGAAAAAAAAGAAAACAAAACTTAAAAGAATAAAAATCATTTAAGAGAAAAGTACAAATCCAGTGTTATTATTCCAACTTTTATCCAAACTTGCTTTCATTTTACTGGAGGCCATTTAGTGATTTCCACTGATGAGTTTTAGTGACACAACTAATTAATATTTTTATCTGTCTGAGTGAATTGCTGACCTAAATGTGGGCAGTAGAAATTTTGCTAGCAATTTCAGCTGCTCCACAATTGCCTTGTGCAGGGGCAGTAGAATGGGCATCCTGGTTACATGGCTGAGCGCTCCTACATAATTTTTTACACAATGCAAGACACTTAATCTATTCACCACCACAGGCAATGTCTACCTTCAAGTATCAGAATATTCTCATTAAACTGTACCCAATAAGAGCTTACTTCTTCAGGAATTATACACTGCAAGTAACAAAACTATGTAAAAGAGTAAGGTGACTTTAGTGTCCAAATTGTGTTTCACCCCTCAAAACCATCATCCCACACATGGATGTGTTCCCAAACTGGCCCAGAATTGCAGAGAAATTATCAAGAAGAAAGACATTGCCACAGAAGTCCTCCTAGCATCCTGTGATGAAACTGTTATTTCTGTCTTGAGTACAAACTGCTTGGAACTGAGGTGTTATTCAAAATAAGAAAGGGGAAAATTAGCATGCAGTATCTACTAATCACTTCAGAGAAACACCAGAGCCTGTGTCATGGACATGGACACGAAGGGCTAAGACAAAGCTGAGGCTGTCTGAAGAACCTCATCTGCACTTTCCTGTGCTGGATTTAGGATTTTGCTTGGCTGGTTTTGAAATGGTTCTTGGGGACTCCAGCGGCTCCTCTTAGTCTTTCTAAAACTAAGGGAACTGTGATGTTTGGCTTTGCTTCTGTATTTCCTGTTCTGACTTTCTAGATATTTAATTTTTCACTTGGATGGCCAGATGAAATGTTCCAAATGGCTTCATTGTCCAAAGTTAACTTGGGGGGAGGGGGAGAGGATGACGTATACATATATCTGAAATTTATATACAATTATCTCTGCCAGAAAATATTTTCATTCTTACTCTTCCTACTTTATTTCAAGCACCCACTTAAGTACAACAAGATTGACTGCCTCCATGTCCTCCAGCTAGCAGGTGTATACAGTTGAAAACATCTGTGTCAAAAGAGATGAGATCAGATCAGATCAGACTAGAAAAACATAATTGATTTGATATAAGAGTGTAAAAAGATTAAATTGACATGGTTTGGTACAGAAGTATCAGGATAAAAGTAATGGCTTTTTTTAATGAAGTCAAACACACTGTGGTTTTGTTGTGTTTTTACAAGAGTGGTTTAGTATGCAAATGGGGGGGATAGTAATGTATTGATGGACTACAATTGTCTGTGATGTGACATAAAAAGAAATAAGCCAATATTTGAACTTTCAAACCTGTCATGCTTTAAGTTCAAACAACTACAAATGCATGCCTAAAGATCTCTGTATTAGCATTTGCTGCTAAAAAGGTCAAGTTTGTGTGTTTATCAGAGTCCTAAATTTTGAAACAGACTGCAAATGAATCTGAATGCATTTGTGATGTCTTTAGTAACATTTAGTGTAGGGGAAAACAGAGGGTCATGATAGGAAAGTGCTACAGCAATGTTGCTTTTGAGTAGGGAAGCAGAGGAACTCATCTTTTACTATCACCTTCAAGCAAAGAAGTCATGATACAGGACTGAGGCAGAACAGAACAAACTAAAGCTCCACACTTTCATTTCCCCTCACAGACCTCGGCTGTACAAGGCGGGGAGGGAAGGAGGGAGGGAGGGATGGAAGGATGGATGGATGGATGGATGGATGGATGGATGGATGGATGGATGGATGGCAGGCAAAAGAACATAACTGACCTCTCTAGCTGAGATCTTTGCCTTCCAGAGGCAGTGATCCTTTCCTTTAACTGACAGGAAGCTCAGAATGAGATAATTCAGAAGATGCCACTATATCAAAGAGGACCTTGCTATTTAGACTGCCAAATTTAGGGAATCTTTTTAGGTACTTAACTAGGAGCTAAGGTCAGCTATCGAGGTTTAAACTCTACCTGGTGTTTCTATGAACTGTTGCAGAAGCTCAAAGCTGGTGACATAAAACATTAAATAATCAGTTGAAAGCAAAGGTTGTGGCACTGAGGTATTTTGTCTGCACTGTCTAGAGTTAAATCAGCACAAGTAAACAGAATTACATGGGTTTAATTTTGGGATGACAGAAAATTCTCTTGCAGACACTAAATTAAATGAAAAGATTTTGATGACTTTATCAAGTATTTAGTGACCTTCTCTTCACCAAGAAAAATTGCTTGGTTAAAATAGTATGTTTTCATGAGGTAAACTAATAAAATTCTGCATTTACTTTTTCAGTAATGCAAGGCCCATCATAATGATAAACATATATACAAATAAAATGCCTTTCAAGAATGAGTAATAGAAATTTCTGATCCGCACTTTTTTTTAAATTTAATTCTCTTTGCTTATCTAGTTGTACTAACAGCTTTTCCTTTCCATACAGAGAATTGTTCCAAGTCTTTCTTCTACTGTAAATTATACTGATCCTACATTAGAGCCTGTAGTAACTGAAAATTCAGTCATACGGCAGAAGATTATAGATTCACAGTTCAAATGTTATGAGAGGATGAACAGAGCTCCTCCATACAAGAAAAAAGGTAAAAAGGGTTTTTTAAGAGTCTGTATTTTGCCATCTGTGGTTATATAACTATAAATAAATATTTTCTTCTCTATATTAACCCATAGTCTTCCTCGGGGTGCAGTTTCCTTTCCACAAGCAATAATCACATTCATACTTACTTAGAATCCTCCTAAGTGCAAAGAAAAGAAAAAGCCTGGAACGAGCCCAGGGAATGGACAGCTCTTCCTTCCTCTGTCCCCTACATTTCTGGCTCAGTACTTTGCTGCTCAAATCTCTCTTGTTCTTGCTTGGGAAATTTTCCTGAACCTCTCAGCAAGGTCACACCTGATTGTGAATCCTAAATATAAATGTTGTTCTGTTTGCTCCACTCAGTGTTTCAATTTTTTGCCATTTATCTATTGACTGCGGGGTGTTGTGCTGTGTACCAGCACTGTCGCTGTTGAGAAGGACGGGAATGAGAATGACTCCAAGTCAAAGGCTAGAGAATGAACTCTGATTTATTTCAAATGCACCGCTCTATTTATAGGGAACATCGTGCAAACTAATTTCATTGGTCCTAGAGTAAAAACATCTCACACCATTGGTGTGCAGTGAATGATGCACAGTGGCAGAACATATCTACAAACAATGTGAACAACAAAATAGATTAGAGAATTATTTACATTCCTTTCCAACTGTCTCTCAGGCTCTTCGCCTGGTTAGAAAACCTTCTCTTTTTCTCCCTGACTGAACTGAGAATATCCACACCAGCATGAGTTCCATGTATTCTATATTCAGCAGCAATAGGAAAAAGTTTATAAAACATCCTTATTGAATACAAAGCATATGTGAAAATTAATAAAAAGGGAAATGACAAATAATAGTGGTGCTGCAATTGCATTTAAAGAAGCATTTCTGTTTGGGACTGAGAGTTCTGGTCACTTTTTCTCACAGAAGATATGAATGAAGATGTAAGGAGCTAGAGAAAAAATATCACAGCAAGTGTGAGACTTATGCAAGTAAACAACAGATACTGAGGACATAGTTTAAAATGAAAATATATTTTAAACAATTAACAAAAATAGCTAACCTAATAGTGGTGTTGGAGATAATGTGGGATTTTTTGTAATACAGGAATAAAGACATTTCTACAGCTCTTATCTTAAAAAATTTACTGGGCTCTGTAAGACTCAAAGAAGAGTTAGATGTTAAGATAATCAGATCTTTATGTAGAAATATTTGGGAATTAATATAGAGATTCCCACTGCTTAAAATAGGCTTTAATTCAGGTGAATAATGAGGAATACCCACAAGCAGTTAAACAGGGTCATTGGATAGAAAGAATGATGTTTCAGGCATAAATAAGCCTTTTAGTTGCTGGACTTGTAGGTGAAGTAACTCACTGTTTCTTGTTAGACTTCTTTTTTTAGTCTCCAGCTCTGTAAACACCTGATTTTTGCATCCATTGAGAGTAACCACTGGATTCACCCTTCTTTTGCACTTTCCTTGTGTGATAAGTTGCAAAGGGTTGATTTTCCAGCATGAGCTGGGAATTCATATGTATCAAGATGTGAATTCCTAGTAGTGTTCTCAAGGGCAGTGCTGTCACAGGAGGACAGCAGGGAAGTGTCTGCATTCCTTCAGCTGGCAGCTAGACTTAAGTGATGCCACTGGGGGCGGTGGGTTCATGGCAACATGCACTTAACTCATTTACAACTCAGAAAGAAGATAATGGGGGACTACACAATGGTGCCAGCACCACTGAAGTTGTGTTCTGAACTGAAGGTATAAATAAAATGAGGAGCTCAGGCGCATGGAAGCCCATGACCACCCCTCCAGAACAGCTCAGTGTGTGTATATATATGTGTGTATATATGCATGCATAGATAGACAGATAAAGATAAATGTGAGCATATATATATATATATATATATATATATATATGTATATATATATATATCCTGATGATTACCTTGGAAGAAAAACAATGAAAACAATGCATAGATTGATGCATAAATTGACCTATGTGATTATTTTTCTTTATCAGGCCAGGCAAAGGATGTAAAGTTCTAAAACTAGATATTCTCTCCAACTCCATTTGGCAGTACTTTTCAAAAACAAGCTCAAATTGCAATAATTTTCTACTCTTCTTCTTCTTTGATATTAAAAAAAAAGTTCCTAAAAGTTATTCAGATACATTTCAAAGATATAGAAGAACATGACAATGCCTGAAGGAAAGATAACAAACTGCTGATATGATGATTGGTTAATTAAGTGAACAAGTAACATTAGCACATTTAACTTGATAACTGAAAAATATATGTGCATAAAATCTTAGTTAATGAAGAAAAAGTGTACATTAAAAATTTCTTTTCTGAAAAATATTTAATCTGGAAAAAAACTTTGGAATTTTTATGCTTTTTATTTTTAATCAACAACTACTTGACATACAAACAGTTATTGGTGCAAATTGGCACCATTCAGGTGTCTTTTTACTGCATTCTTGCTTCAGTAAGAAAGTTTATCTGTGGATAGTTTCAAAACCTCTAGAAACAACTAACTACCCATATGTTAATAACTTGCTTCTGTTTCTTCTATTATGATTCCTTCAAAAACAGCCTTCATTTTAATACTTCCTCAGACCCAGTATGAAAAAGAAGCTAGAATGTATCTTCTCATTCTATTTCACTTTAACCTGATGGTCTTGGTGATAAATATTTTTTCCCCAACACAAACTGCTTTTGAATAGAAAATAGACAGGAATTGTAGGGGGGGGTTTAATGTGTTTCTTCTATAAATGCACAATGAGTCATGTTACACGTTACAGCTAGAAGTCTTAGAGCACAATTTCTGAGGACCATGGCATGTACAGGCTCTGTAACGGGGATCAGCAATGAGCTGTGCTCTGTTTCCTGGCATTGCTGCTCTTTGGGGGCTGGGAACATCCCACAGCCTCAACAGCACCACCTTCCCAGAAGGGGCATGATGAGGACAAGGTCACAGCATGCCTACCTAGACAGCATCAGCAGGCAGAATCTGCCTGCTACACATCAGTCTTGCACCTGCTTCACTGGATTTGTAGTTACATCACTGATCTCTGGTGTTGAACGAGGCAACAGCCTGACAGGGACCTGTCTCTGCTAATGTTGCTTTTTGCTGGGATGTCTCCACAAATGCTTCCTATCTTTACATTTCAAATGTCTGATTTTCAGACCTACTAAGCAGCAAAAGGTGAAATGAAAAATGGATGTCTCACAGGTCTTTGGGTACCACTAGTGTACATGCTTAGAGCTGACAGAAAGAGAATCAAGAAGAGAAATTTGTAGGATTGGACCATACATTCAAAGTCCAGTTCAACATGCTTTAAAATGTAACTTTCTGGTTAAATGAACGCCACTAACATCAGGTCAGTAAAAACAAGTACCTTATAGCACCTGAATGCCACTCTAAATGTGACAAAAATAAAAGGATATATTACAAAAAGAAAACTTGAATGTCTGCAGGAGCAATAATCCTCAAGAGGCTAGAACAGAATGGTTCAGGAGGGAATTAACTATTTTTGTGGAATTAACTCTTGCAATCCTCTTAAATGTCCAGGTCTGTTCTGCAACCGAACATGGGATGGCTGGTTGTGCTGGGATGACACACCTGCTGGAAAGCTCACTGCTCAGAATTGTCCAGATTATTTTCCAGACTTCGATCCAACTGGTAGAGTATTTATATTTTATCATTTTATCTTCCAAAGGATGTCTTCAGAACATTTGTACCATTGTGTGGATGGGCTCAATCCAGTGGCATTTTTGCAGCTCTGTGAAATCTTAGAAAGTTTGGTAGAAAATAAAACACATCAAGCTTTCAGGTTAGGTAATTAGCATATTTTCATTTTTAAAATATTTTATATGTATTTATATTTATGTAAATATAACCCATGGATTTATGGAATCTAGTTTATGAAAATGTCAGCTTCTGAATTGCAACATCAAAATATTCTTGGCACCTCATTCTAAGTTTTTTATAATGAAATGAAGATGCTTATGTGCTTGAAATATGTATCAGTATGTTCTTTGTTCAGTTTCTATTGGAAATTTTGGAATAATTTTATGAAAGAAGATGAGCAGAAATAATGTTCTTGCAGTCTCTGAGTTTCAGTTCTTAACTGAAATATACATACAAATACTAGAAGTAGACTGAGAGAAGTAATTGAAGAATGTTTAAAAGGAAAAATGAAAAATCAGTGGAAGTATTTTTAAATAGATATGAGGAAATTTTAGACACACGTTTAATTCTGCAAAGAGTACTGTTTGAAGAGAGACACAATTGTGTGTTCCTTGCTCAGGACATGTTACTTATAGGTGGTCCTTAATGTCACACTGCTAAATTCCAGATAGTCACAATGTACCAATTGCAGTTAAAATATATGAAATTAAACATTTGGGAGGGAGGGTGCATAAATCTGAAAATTTTCAAAAAGCTTAGCCTAAAATGCATGTGCCCAACTGGAAATGAAGGAAACAAACTATTGCATAGCTGTGAGTTAATTATCCAGCACCATTAACTAAAATTGTTAATTTTCTTGAGCTTATTGCTTATTTAGAAACTGAGGAGTTTCCAGGTTGAATCAAGTTCCATACACATTTTTGAATCCAATTTACAACAGTAGCCAGATTGATTGTTATTTCTGTTCTTCATAAATCAAGCTGTCCATAATTACAGAATTCACACAGCAAGGTGCAAATTTCCAATATCAGATCCAGCCTGATCTCCATTCAATCTTTGGTGAAGGAACGCTCCTCTTTCTAGGGAAAGTAGGCTTTGGACAAGATGGTTCAAAGGAAATTGGTTTGCTCGGGAATCCTGTGCTTGGGAAGTGAGCTTATGTGGCAAGGGCACTATCCACTTCCCATGGAAACACCCTGAGACCAACCCAACATATCTTTACAGCAAGTTACACCCCTGAAACAGAAAATGGGTACCAAATCACAAGGTCTTGGCTTTTGTGCCCTTTCTTCACAAGACTTGATCTCTTTTTGGTACAGTGTCATAGTTTTCAAGAAGGAGTCTTGGAGCAGGGTCATGCTCATGGCCCATCATTGGAGCACCTGGGGACAACAGAACAAGAAGCTGATACCCTTAACTGCAGGATTGCCTTTCACTCAGGTCTCCCTCTCTGTGGACCAATACTTCAACCATTAGACTATTTGCACAAAAGATTCTAAAAGAGCATTTTAGAAGAATTGGCCAAACTTGGTTCAGTTCCCAGACAGAAGTGCCTGCATTCAGGAGAGAGCCTGAGACTCTGGATCCTGAGGTTGCACAAGATTTTTCCTGCATGAGTATTAGAAGTGCCTCTAAGATGTGGTCTGCACCTTCTGCTTCAGACCCCATTTTACTCATTATATCCTTCCCACACAGCAACAGCTCTCTTTATGAGTAGGAAGATCTACAAGTCTTTTCCTTTCCCTGCTTCCATGGTTTTCAATGAAGAAAAAAAGTATATGGCACTAACAGTCTTAGTTTATGTCTTATATTTATATAATCCATGCAATGCTCAGCTAGTGCCTGCAAAGGTGGGTGTTGGGCAGCTTTGTGATCACAGAAGTTTCCCATTACTAAAGGTCCTCATCCTTCATAGATGGGTGTGATTCCAGAGCCACTCTCCTACTTGCTCACCTACCATCTATTCTCAGCTTTTCCTCTTGTCTGTCTCCAGTGACTTGTTCTGAATTAACTTCTCTGTTACAACAGCACTCTTCAAAGAAACACTTGAAGCCATCCATGGAGAAGCATCTCACTCCACTTGCTAATGTTCATTAATGCCAAGGCCTGTGGCTTATACACTGATTGCAAATCACTCCTTAATGTACAAATGCTTGTCATGAAGTCTGGCCCACAGTGTGCATACTGCAGTTACACTTTCTGGCAAGATTTAAAGGTTGAAATTTGTGAATTTTTTAGTATTCCTGTTCTCTGTACACAGCCATAGGAAGAAAAGCCTCCTCCAGTAATTAATTTCCTACTGTTCTCTCTGCTGTCCTCTTTAGGAACAATACCTGTGGTCGTCTGGAGCAGTATTTTCCTCTGGCACATTTCTCTTCTCCTGTCAGCCTCTTTGCCTGCATCCTGGTCAGTCAACCCTGTTTCCCAGTTTTGCCAGCAGTTCAGCATTTCCTGGTTGAGCCAGAGCTGCTTTCCTAGAATAGCTGTTGAGAAACCCAGCATGTGTTACAGATGTGGCATCAAACCAGCGGGTAGTCAGCCTTGTTTTACAGGTGGCTGGTTGTCACATGGACACTTAATAAAGTAGGAGGGAGACAAGAAATAAGGGGGGTGTCTACAAGTCTGTCAACTGCTAATGAAAGTGGCTGCCACTAACAGGTGGCCAAAAGCCACAAACTGAACTGTCCGGAGAAGTCTATCAGGTTTTGTATCACAAGTCATTATTTCCTTTGGTACCTTATTCCTGTTAAACAAAAAACACCCAGCTTTTCTGCTGAGAAACAGAGACTTCATGCTAAAAAATAGCAATTTTCCATGAGAAAACTGCAGTGACTTTCAGATTTCCTCCCCATCAAGTCTCTGACATCCCAATACCTCAGTATGTATTTTAGGCATGCAAGTAACCCCATGGATTTCTAAAACAAATATTTAATGCTGCATTGTTTTGGGCTGCACCATGATCTTCAAAACCACTGTATATCAGCTAATTGATGGCTATGTCACTTCACTAAGAGGCCATGTATATCTTTGAGACTGAAGTAAAATAATGTCTTTCCTCTGCATTTTTTTGCTTTGATACTTACATCGTTCATAATTGGAAAAGTGAAACATTATTGTCAGCATAGTATTGAGTCCTCCTCCCATCCATATCTGTGGGTGCCAAATACCAGCCCTCTGTATCTGATTCCCAGCAATATTCAGCATTGATGCCAAGAAGAAATTGATGGAGTATGTTAGAAAATAAACAAGATGAAATTGTATTCTGAAGAAAAGAACACAGAAACAAAGTGAAGGAGAACATGCTCAGTGAACATGCTCAGGAGAACATGCTCTGTTCATTTTCTGTCTGACAACTTCACAGTTAGCTACCAAGTGCGGTCCCACCTATTTCACTGAACTTAGATCAGTTCTTACTAGACAGGAATCTGTGCTCTGAAAGAAGCAATCTCTTTCTCGCAGTGCACATCATGCACAATGTGATAATGCATAAAAACAAATCAATTTGTCTGGAAAACATAACAAGACCTACTGCTTTAATGCCAGTGACAGCAGGAAATTCATTGTCTCATCCACTTCTGGCTGTGAAGCTCTGAGCAGGGCTGTTTTATATGCTCCTATTCAGGCAACATGTAATTCTCTCAAATTGTAATTTATATTCATAATTTAGACAGGTTAATCTTTGGTATAATCCCTCTGAAATGGTTCCAGGTCACACTGAAATGGGTAGGAGTTTAGTTTTTGAGGAATGCAGTATGTAATTCATGCTGGCAACATTCTTACTAATGGAACAAAAGAAAGTACATTTTTGATATAATGGCCTTCTATCAAGGCGGGTTTGCCGAGGGCAACAAGAGGAGCTGAGCCTTGCCCTGTGCCACCTGTGGGCTGCTGGGTTTGTGGCTGGGGAGTCTTACATTGCCCACCTCACTGTCCCTGTACAGTGCATTTAGTCAGGATTATTTTGGTGTGGTCATATAGCAAGGGAGCCAAAAGTGGAAGTTTTTTGTGGCTGACGCCCCTTTTCATCTCAGTTTCACTCTCTTCACTTTTTGGCAGAAAGCAGTGTTTAAGAGCAGTATCCACCCCACTTTGTGAACCAAAGGTGCATTTAGCAAAACTCCCCTCAGTTCTCTGTTTTGTTGGGTTTCTGTCTTTAGTTTCCTTTTGTAAGCTGTTACTCATAACTCTTCATGTAGCTCCAGGAGATGAGTTTCTAGAAGTGCAATTTGGAAGCAAATCCATATGCATCCATAAGCAATTAGATGATTATTAATCAGATGATGATTAATGTGCTGTTGCCTCTTAAAATTGAAGAACATGCCTTGCTTTCCTGCTGTGACACTGGGAGAGCACTTCTCTTGCTGCCACAAAATCTAAATTTTGGCTGCATTTAACTAAAATAGTTCTGGATTTCTGCTGGTCCTGTTTTCTTGTCTTGAAGGATATAATTTAGACAATTATAAAAAAGACAAATTTGAACTCTTTGTCCAGCTGTTTCTTTTCTCCTTACCCTTCTGTGTATTTCTGTCCTGCTCCTTAGCAAGTTTGACAGCTGTGTTTTAAAAATCAATTCTTATCCCCATACTGCCCAATATCACAGTTATAAAGATTCTAGTTCTGCTCACTAAGACACTCTGAAGACAGTGATAATCCTTCATTTACTAGGATACTGGAATTGAAGTTTTCTAGGATCTTCATTGCATTATATGAGATAATTTTTTTTCATTTTTGCAAAAGTTTCTTCCAGAATATTTTACTGAAGATGTAAGTAAATCAGATGTACAACATCAACTATTCCTTCGTCAGCAAAATGAAGCACACACAGGTCTATCCAAACAATGGCAAAGAATTCAGTGTCTGGTATGTGCTGAGCATGACTGCAACGGGAGAACTTTCTTCTTCCATCTTATAACTCACCAATAAACATAAAACTGATGTTGGCTCCTTTAACATGTGCTAGCTATAGCTCTGGTCTAATTGTGAAAAGCCTGATTGATAGAGCTATCATGTTGTTCCAGAAATATTAAGATATTTGTTACATATAGATGACTGAAGGTTTTTAATAAGCATATGATTCATAAAAGCACAAATAATACCCATGGAAATAATTGCTACTTGTTAATCTTTCAAGACACTTCACTGCTCCCATGAAACTTCCTTTGTGGATGAGATTGCTCTCATCCATTTTGCCCAGACAGTTCTTGAAGTGCCTATCTCTCTCAGTTAACTGCGAAGATTCTGCACAGCTGTCTATGAATGATGTAGCTCTAAGGTTCCTACAATCAGGTGAGATCAGTACAATGTGATGTCACTGTTCTTCCACTTTGAAGAATGCAATGTCCAAGTGGTGTCCCATCCAAGCTGATAGGGTACAGACAGAGCCTAAAAATTAGTTTTTACACAGTATTTTAATAATCTCAAAGCCCAACCTTCCATTTTGCCTTGATAGTGTTGTCTTACCCATCCTTGCACGTATGTATTTTTTCAGACTTTACCATATTCTTCTGGCTAGCACAAAGAACCAACACATGCCCAGGTTCAATATCCTCCACCTGCTACTGGGTCACTCTAGAATAACTTGCAGTAGAACAGTGGTTGGATTGCAGCTCTGTTTCTGTATAAAACAGATTTAGAAGAGATGTTTGACCTGTTTGAGTCACTCGGATGGGCAGTAAACAGCGCTTATTCCCCAGTTGTCTATTCTCACATAACAGCGAGAAATCCATGGCACATCAGCACTTTCAGAGTAGGATCGGTTTTTAGTAGGATCAGTGTTTGTCTGGCTCCAAGGAAAAGTATAAGGTGAAAGATTTGTCTCTAAATGACAGAGGCCACATTATACTCTGGCAGAGTGCCTACCCAGGCACTGAAGTACAGAGATGATGGATGACATTGCCATACGTTCTCTGTAGCAGATTAACAGAAGCCGTGCACTTCGCAAAGTGCACAGGTTGATCAGTGCAACGCTTGCACACTGTGTTCCATGGTAGCATAAGCATTAATCTTTCATCTGTGACTGAAAACTTTTTCCAGCTTTTGATAGCATCTGGCAATGCGTAAAAGGGAACATTGCTACATGGGCAGTCTGAGATTATCTCCAAGCTTTAGCTATGGAAGGCTAAAATAACATGTACTGTTCCTCTTGGTATTGTTGATGCACGTATTGATATTTAACAAGTCCCTCAAAACAATGAGTTGAAATCCACAATAATTGCAAAAATATGTTGTGTTCTGGAGGATTATTTTTTTTCTTTTTTCTGCAAGGTCACTATAAAGTACATTTGTAGTCAGAATAAAATAGCTCAGTCTGTACTATCTTCACCTTACCCATATGATCAGTTCCTTTCTTTAGGCTTTAGGAGTATGAATCTTGCAAATTAATAGAACTATTAATCATCAGACGAAGAAAAGTAAGTGGAAATGTTAACCACAAATAATGAAAATGTGTATGTTCAAATGCCTATGGACTCTGTAAAAGTGTATTGACTGGAAATGCTGATGATCTAAATATAAATCAAATCAAATCATAGAGCTAGAAAAGGCAAAGGAAATTCAAGATACACTTTTCAGACTATTTTAAAAGTCAGAGCAATTAAACAGAATTAAGAAACATGTTTTTCATAAGTCACTGTGTCACTATCTAAGAAAACATCAAATAATTGTTTATTATTTTATAAGTTTATGATCTTATCCTGCCTTTGTTACTTGGGCAAACATTCCTGCAACTCCCATGTGGCTAATGCTTGAGGAAAGGCCAAAAGAACTTGTCCAAAACTTGACAGATGATTAGGAGTGACCATCTGCACCTCAGCGTCCAGGGTGTCCCCAGCAGGAGCGTGAGCCTGACGGGGACGCGCGGCCACAGCCCACACCTGCGGCTCCAGGCATCCTGCAGAGCTGTGCGCTGCTCAGGCCCCGCTGTCCCCGCGCCACAGCAAAAGGACGTGCAGAGGAGCACACGCCTGGAGCACCATCCATATGGCAGGGCTGTCAGGAAGGACACCAGAGCCACCTGCGGCGAAGGAGCCAGCACCAGAGACACCTGTGTAGAGGCCAAAGACTCATCAGATTATTGAAAGAGAGAGCTGTGCAGCCATCTTAAATTAAACTGGATACATGGGACCAGTGCCAAAATGTTTGTGAGGCTGCTTGTCTCTGTGCCTGCGTGCTGTGCAGACCCTGAGGAGAGCAAGCAATGCTCTGACTCTGCATGTCAGGACTCCACCGCTGGGGAGGCTGGGAGAGACTTTTCCACTCCTCTGCACAGAGAGAGCCCTGGGCTGGGCTGGGGCTGTTGGCATCTCCAGCACCCAGGCTCTGCTTTATACATTACCGACTGCCTTTATCTACACAGTATTTTTAACTCGTTTAACCCTGATACTTGAAACCTGTACACTTCCTTCAGGTCTGGCATCAGCACCTGTGGTTATTTTCTCTTCCATAAGCTGCTGTCAACAGCTTCTTTAAATGGATTATTATCAGCTAAATATTGTGTCTAGATAAAGGCTGCACCTAGTGGGTGCAGTGAAAAAGGAGACCACTAAACAAGTTTACCACCAGATAAGTCTCAGAAAAAAAATCAAAACAACAAAACAGCAAGGTGTATATTAATTACACAGGTTGAAAATAATTTGGATTTTACTACACAGACATTTTATCCCCAAAAAAAAAGAAATTATTTTAGATTTTTTTTTAATTCATAATATGCATATATTAAAATAACTATTATTGCAATTTATCATCAGAGAGGGCCTCAAAATATTGTGATGAAACTGGAAATTGGTTCCGCCATCCTGAGAGCAACCGAACTTGGTCCAACTACACCCTGTGCAACTCTTTCACCTCTGAAAAATTGAAGGTATGCTGAACTTAAAGAGGCAGTGGTTGTTTGGCAGTGTTTTGGGTATGGGCTAGCAATAATACATGTCAGAGAGACCAGAATAGCCCATCTCAGATTTATTTGTTGCACAAGACTTAAATAACATTGTTCTTGTCATTTTAGCTTATTCAAATTATTTAAGTGCTCATTATTTGAGTGCAAATTATTTGAGTGCTCAAGCCTCAATATTGGTTTGCTGTGGAGCGGATAATTTAGTGGTTATTCATGTGACAAGTTTTGCAGTATTTTTCAGATGCATTTTTAATTCCTATGATTTTCCCTGATTGACCTACAGTTATAAAATAATCTTTTAGAGTCTCAATTTTGCTTTCTGTAACAATAATATTCCAAGATGTTGATGTCCTCTCTGCAGGGCTAGTAATATTAATGTAAGTGAAAATTGTTTTTCTTAAGCAAATAGTATTACCCTGTACTCACACTCTTTGAAAAAATTATTTATGAAGGTACCATTAATCCAGAAAATCTTACAAGCATGAACACATTTAACTTTGACTTTTACTGAAGTAATTGAGAGTATTTACAATAATGAATTAAGCATTTGCATCAATATTTCCAAAATCAAGGTGCTAAATTGAAAGAGAAGAACTAAATATAAAAGCACCAAAAGAAATAAGGAGACAGAAAGCTGAGAAAAGCTTTTAAATTAAGTTAGGGAAACTCATAAAAATAAATATATTTCTCAAATACGAGTGGAGGTCCAGGAAAATCTGATTACAGATTTGTGACAGAATAATTTGTGACTGCTTGGAACAGTGGAAGGAAAAGATTCAAGAAGTGATTTGATTTAGGGTTTGTGTTGGAGGACCTCTTCTTATGCAGCCAAAAAGCAGTATGCAGGTATATTTAGTAGTAACTCAGCCCAAAGGGCCTTGGAAAAATCTGTTTGACTAGGCAGGAGGTGAATTCTAAGCGTTTTTACAGCATGACAAACCACCATGGTAAAATGAGGATCTTATATGTGACGAGGCAAGAATAATAGTAACAATATTAGCTTACAAAGGCATTACGTGGAAGCACCATAAATATATAATTTTTCCAGATGTTGGCACATGTAAGGAGGCAAAAAATGTGGTTCTGTTACCTATTATCCATGCCTTCCAGAAGAAGAATTTTGAACATCATTCATGCAGAGAACAGATAGAATAGAAAGGAAAATTATATGCACGTCATGATTTTTCTGAAACAAAAAGTTTTGGAAAATGCAGAAAGAATCTGTCTTTACAGAAATGCCAAGTTAGATTATGACCTTTAAACCAAGTCTTCAGTAAACAGAAATGTGCTTCATTTGTAGACTGTTTCCACTTACCTACACATAATATATTTACTTTACTGAGTCAAAGGTATTGCTCTTAGAGAATTCTCTTCCCTCAAAAGTTCTAGAGGAACAAGGAAGAACATTTAAGTTTTCTAAATCCAGGTTAAAAAATCTGAACAAACAAAAAATGTAATGAGTCAGCATGTGATGACATGTATCATGGAATGCAGAAATTAGTAAAAGTGCACATTATTTATTTGAAGTTAACTGAAAATACCAATATGCTAAACTTTTGAGACAGATCATTGAAAAAAAATTATAGCCAGTTCTTAAAAACATAATGATAGATCATATGCTTTGTTAGCTGACATTTTAGTCCATTTTGATCTTTCACCATTGTTATATTTTAAGGCTTTTTTTAAGCATTTGGCATAGTAAACTTGCAGGATGCAGTAAAAAAGCAGTTGCTGAATCCCAAATGTAGTTGCTTTAGTACTTGAGCACAGAAAGTTAGATAGGTTGAATAACAAAAATCCTCCGGGGTGTACGTAAACTTGCATGTAACTGTCCGGGGAATCTTTCCTACTTCTAGATATTTCAGGTTATAGGTTGTATAAAAAATAGGTAGAAAAATATATTTTTGAACAGATCATCTGTAAATTAAGTTCAGGCTTTAATATATCCATTTAATGTCATTGAAAAACACAGCAATCATGTCGTATAAATGGAACAAAAGTCACACGTACACAGGAAAACCTCTCCTGCTACTCTTTATAGGAGAAATTTGTCTCATCTCTTTCACTCTCAGGCTGTCCTCTCTGGAATTGCAGGTGCTCTCAGAACAGGTTATCAAATATTTGTGATCACTAACAATGCAGTGGTTAGTCTTTGTGAAGGAGATCCAGGAGACCTAGGGTATTTTCAGTAAACATGAATCATTTTCCATAACTTGGTGAATGGTACTTATATTCAGATCATGTCTCTTCTGCATGGTCAGATCAGTATAAATGTGACTCTAGTGTAAATCTGAATCAGGCCAGCCACCACCACCTAGGTTAATGAATGCAGAAGCTTATTTGAAAGTTGTAAAATGTCTCGAGACCAAATTACATAAGATGTGCACCTTTACTAAGAGGAATGGCTTTGCTTTCTGAATTGTTTTCATATTTGTTCTCAAGGGAAAGTTTAAAATTACTTGGAAACACCAAAAAATATGTGTGTCAAAACTTCAGGCTACAAAAAGCAAATCATCTAATCACTGAGAAGAGGAAAATTGCTCATGCATAGCAAAAGAAACATGAACAAAATAGAGCTAAAAAGAGAATAAACCCAGCAGAGGATCTAAGACTTCCTGTCTTTTTTCCTGGACAGGATGCTACTATGTCCTTGCTTTCAGAAAGGAGGCAGTGGTGAAGCCTGGCATGGCATTTAGCCTCCTTCACTCACTTCTATGACACATGGCTGATGCTTAAGAGCTTAGCTGAGACCAGAGTGTGATATTTAAATACCTCAACATTCTGATACCCAGGTGTGCTGTCCAGCAATTTTATTTTACAACTGGCATAAAAAGTTTGGATCAGCCTCTCTTAGATTTCCCTGCCATGAGTCACAGTGAAAGCCCAATTATCTGTCCATGGGTACTGGATTCACAGCACCGTCAGTCCACTGAGTTGCCCAGCACCAAGGTTCACACTAATGTGAACCAGAATTTGTCTCAGGATGTGCTGTCCTTGTGTGGTGTGCATTGAGGATAATGGTAACCTCAGCTGCTGCTTTCATGACTCTGAAGGCCTTGGTCTTAAGACCCCTCTGACTTCTCCTCTCCAGAAAGGAGAATCCCAGCCTTTGTACCTGCAGAAACTCAACCTCAGCTGTTTTAGTTGCCTTTTTCACCTTTCTTTGCTATTCTGTGTTCATGGGGTATGGAGACTAGAAGCACATATGCATTTCAGGTTAGTGCTGTAAATTTCAAACATTTGTTGCTCTACCCTCAGTGCCTTTTTTTCATCATAATCAATATTTTGCTGGCTTTTTGGCTATCATTGCACAGTAAGTCAATGATTCAGAGAATTGGCCTGGATGACTCCAAGATCTCTTTTCTGAGTTTTGTTTCCAGTCCTAACTTTAGCATTGTGTAGACAGGATTTAGATCACTTGTCCTAGGTCTGTCAGCCCACTTTTTTTTTCATGTATTAAAGCTGATATCTTCTTGTCCCCTCAGTCGAATGAGGCCCTTTGTGAGTGCCTCACTATAATCTGGAAGACCTAAGTATCACCTAGAAATTTAGAAGATTTTCTGGATCAGCTCATTGATGAATAAATTGAACAAAAACCCAGCCCTAATACAAGTCCTGAGGGCAGTTAAGTACTGACTCATCTCCAAAAGTGACCATCAAGCTTTTGATCCCTGTTGTTTAAGCTGCTTTCAACCCATAAAAGTTTTCTACCAATCCTGCAGCAACCTATTTTATTTAATTGTTTTTTTTACTTATGTGCGAAAACTTGTCATGGGCATATTAAAAATCTAAATCTATTACATCTGCTGCACTGTCCTAGAGCTTGGGAAAGTTAGTGACACAGTGTGAGCAGGGATCTCACCAGTTACTTCAATATATCAGGAACAGATCTGCATATGTAAGAAACACATCTTTAGATCATGAGTCATCCTATTTAATAGATGGCTGATATTAAAAATATATGGAAAAAGAATGTTTGAAAGAAAAAAATACAAAATTGGAGGTTTATTTTGTAGATTCTTCCTTAATGAGAAAACAAATGAAGTGCCTGCAAATTGTTCATGCTTGCCTTTTCTTTTTGTTAAATTGCAGATGGCGTTCATACTTTATTATATGGCAATCGTTGGCCACGGTTTGTCCATAACATCCCTGTTGATTTCCTTGGCAATTTTCTTCTATTTCAAGTAAGTGTTTCTTACAGACACTCTCTTCTTTCCCTGAGGCATCTCAACCAAAAGAAATCTTGGAAGTTGTCATGGCAGTGAGAAGGAGCTCTTCTGAGTGTCTTTTTATATAATCCTGATAAAGAAGTCTGAGCACAGGCTCCTCTCACCAATGGGACCTCTCCCAGCGGAGTATAGCCAAGACCATATTGTTATGTTTGTCGGGACTGGTGTGAAAGTGCAGCCCTTGGGGAAATGGTGCAACTGGAGATGCAGTAAGGCCTTTTATTTACCTATTGCCTTGTGTTCCTTAAGAGCATGTCCAGAGCTTGCCAGGCACCGTGACTGGGGCATGGGGCAGTGACTGGGAGCTCTAAGCTCCTGAAGAACAGGACTACCTACATCTGAGGCTGAAGGACTGAGCTATTGACCTGAGTAGGTGCTTACAGGACTCAGCCCTAAGAGTAAATCCTGCACTAGTGTGCAGCCTGTTACCCTCATTAAAATAAAAACAGAATACTGCTGTATCAGAATTTTAAAGGAGACTGATTTTCACTGAAAGCACTACAGCTACTGTATGGCAGCTTAACTAGAGCATTTCAATCTTGTTCTTTAGTGAACCTGTCTACTGTCAATTACATGCCTCTGCCTCAACTGCCAAACAGGAAGAGTAGTAAAAGATCAAGTCCCCAACATCACCATCACCAAGAATAAGACTAGGAAACACAGGAAAATTAAATGGTTGGACTTTTAATAGATTATAAGATTCTGTAAGATTGCAACCTCCAAATATGTGGATCCAAATACAGGCTGTGAATTCTGGTAATTTCCAAAGAGGTAATTTGATGTGTGCCTGTGATAAAACGTCTAAATCAGCTACAGAGATAGCTAGAAACTCTGCCAAATGAACTGATGAATTCCCTTCACATCTAAGCAGATAAATAGCACAGAACCATAGCCAAAGTAAAGCTTTGATAAAACTGGAAAGAGCACAGTTTTACCTGATCTGGAACCCCATACCCTGGTTTGAGTGCATCGGGACAGTAAGGGCAGGATCTGGTCAAATTCGGTATGCTAAAAGGACCCGCAAGTGACTCCTTGCAGCAAGCAAGGCAGGGTCAGTCTGTCTGACTCACTGTGACCTCTGAGTCATGAACAACAGTCCCAGGCTGCACTGAAAGAATGGTCTTTCCAGCAGCCTTCCAGACAGTAACACACCTCCTCCTCACTTTCCTCCTCGTCTTCTCCTTCCCCTGCCATGACTAAGCCATGACACAAAGGTTACAGGGAGAAGAGAGAAAGGAATTAAACCAAAGTGCTTCATAATGGGAAGACAAAGAGGAAACCAAACTACAGTCATAGGAAAGTGAGAGTGAAGCTATGTGGGAGCAGGGCTCGTGTAACCTTAAGCTGTTTTTTATCATCTGGCTATGACAGCAATAGATTATTTGACCTTCAGCTGAAGGGAAGCTGTCAATCAGACAGTCCATCAGACAGCAAGAGATGATTTCAGGGCTGCGTAATAGCCTTTGACTTTAGAGGCAGCTTGCAGGGATTGCAGTTTCCCACATATAAGTTTTCGCTGGCAGAGATTTATTTTCAGTTCACTTTTGGGTATCAAGATTCATAATGATCTGGCATCACAGATGTTGCAGTACTTTCAGAAGGGAATAATGAATCCGTAGTGATGAGCATCACTAAGCACTGCTAACTCATAACAGGAGAAAGTATTAATAAAGTAGAGTGTCTAACAGCTTTATGCATCATCACATTATTGCAAGATTTTTATAATTGCAGAGTGACACCCCATTATCTCATTTAATAAAAAACAAAATAAAGAGGTACTCCTACCTCCAAATCACTTCCAATTGAATTATTAAAACAAAGACATTTGTTTAAAGACAGATGGGGAGTACAACTAATCTATATTTGCCAGAATAATAGATAGTGTGTTATGAATGCATCTGCAGTCTAGTTGCTGCCAAGGCTTTTAAAAGGAGTTGAGGGGTAATGGATGGAAGGACATTTTGTGAAATTTTTGGGGAGTTTTCCCAAGGGAAAGGGGGGCAAGGGAGGACATGGTACAAAGCATGAAAATAATTTGATAACTAAACAATGGGGGAGGAGAAGAAAATAAGTGTCTAGGCGTGAAAATCAATATTCTCAGTATTCATACATGAGAAAAATAACAGATTCGCAGAGCAGTTCTATGAGGAAAACATTGTAGTTGTGATAGGGAAGTAGAGGTAAGAGCAGTAAAGTAAGGGTGACTGACAGTAAGTAAGAGAACCTATCTAAAAAAGGAAATGTAGGAGACAGAGTCAATGTGAAACACAGGGGAGGCACAAGAAAAATAGGAGATGGAAACTCTAGAGACAATGGATAGAGGCTTGGAGATGCAAAAAGCTCACAAGTTTTTGACACGGATAACTGGCTTAGTTATGCCTTCTTGCATACTGATTTATCAGAATCACACAGAATCACAGAATATGTCATGTTGAAAGGGACCCTCAAGGATCATCAATTCCAACTCCTGGCCCTGCATAGCACCATCCCCAAGAGTCACACCATGTGCCCAAGAGTGAAGCAGAGTAGAGAGAATACAGAAGGATGGTGGGGACAATGCCAAGGAGCCTCCAAAAACATCACAAAGGAATGATTAATAACATGAAAAGGGCCAGGAAGAAAGCTAAAACAGGTCAAAGGAGAAGATTGCAAATGATTGTCAAAACCATCAGAAAGGATTGATCAAGCAGGGGTTTGGTTCCATTTTCTCCTCTTGGTGTGGACCAAGTCAGGCAGGTGTTGATGCCAATGTGATGGCAAATGCTGAAGCTCAAATTAGAAAGTGAGGGTGTGGAAATAAATGCTAATTCTACAGGTAGATCTTTAACAAGAGAGCTATCATCAAGGGAAAAAGGGAATACTGAGGGAAATGAATGAGAAAATAAAACTAAGACAGGAAGGCAGGTAGGGAAAGGAGGCTGGGTGGCACACAAAGGCAACATGTACTGAAGGACAGTCCAATTTAATAGATGAATAAGACTGCCAAAAGTCAAGTAGAGTAATGAGGAAGGACAGGAATGGGAGTTGGGACACACTTACCTGGCTGAGATTATCACAAAAGACTCCCTGTACCAGAAACCACATAGAAAGGCACCTCAAGAAACAAGGGTCTGCATTTCTGTGGCCAGGAGCTGAAGAGATTATTCCCAGTAATAAGGAAATTTTTTATTTCTAGGGAACAGAACTGATGTCACACCAGTCCTGTTCCCAGGGCTGCAAAAGAAAGATAGACAGTAATAAGCATGTCATAGTGTCCCAAAAAAAAGTGGGATTAAGTGGCATAGTCAAAGTATTGTGAGGGAGTATGGGGAGAAAGGAAGACTCAGGACTGAATAAATATCACCAGAGCTTAGGAGCAGAAAAGGGACATCAGACTAGATTGGTGATGGGGACAAATACAGGTGGAGTAAGCACAAGAATGTAGTGTAGCAAAAGTAGCTCCAAAGAATGGTCTGCTTTTTCCAATACCATGTCCTACAGTGAATCAAACTGAAAGTTCATTAACCCAGCCCTGTATCTGGTGCTCAATATTTGCCAATAGCTGATGCTAAAGGAGGGCTATAAAATCAAGGCCAAGTGTACAGACATACTCTCATTCCTAGCCACCAGGATCTGCATCTTATAGACATCCTGAACAGAAAATGGTGACTTGATAAGTAAGGAAGTCTAAAGAAGTGATAAGTATTGCTGGATGCTGATAACCATAATCAGAAAGATGAGCTCAAGCTAAAGAACTCTATGCAATGACTTGGAAAGTAGGTGTAAGGAAAACAAAAAATAAATAGCAGGGGCTAAAGAAGAGAAATAAATCAAGCAAGCAAGCAAAATAAGCAGAAAATAGTTCAATTGGCTAGATTAGCTCTCTCTTTTTGAAGAGTGTGCACTGTGCATTGGCCTCCCCAAGCAGAGGAGAAGGAAGCCACATCCTGTGTCCCATTCCAGACTGCAAAAGACTCCTAGTGCTGAGCTTATCCCAGCAAGACAGCAGCATTTCTTATCTGTTCTTTACTTAGCAGTTTTGCCTCCTTGCTTTCAGTGATCACTGGACAGCACATCATTATCTAACAGCTCCAGGACTGCCTTTTTGCAGTCACCCTCTGTCAGCCTAGAGCTATGCTCTGGGGCATGGGGAGCTGCAAGGGCCTTTGCCTCAAGGATGTATGAGGAGGTGAGATGAGGATTTGGGTATGAATTAGAAATGGGAGATGTTTCAGGTCTGAAACTGCAGTCATGATTTGGTTTCACAGGTATTCTGAAAATTATGAAACTCTGCTACCTACAATAGCATCAGTCCTACCTTCCCTAAAACCAGTGATCTCAAGAGATTTCTTCTCCTTCTGAGCAGGAAAACAACCTCCTCTGGTTTGGGATCTCAGCTGAAGTTAGAAATATGCAGGATACCAACCCAAATCCCCCTGTAATTTAAGGAGATTTCTGTCCAAATTCCCATCCTGTCCCACTACTAATTCCTGAAGTAGAAAATAATTTTCATCTGAGTATTTGAGAAATTGAGTCTCCAGGGAACAGTTACTTATAAAGCAGTATTCCTGATATTCATTACTTGCATCATGCGCATCCAAAAATTCTCAGGGTTCTGCTTCACCACTTAATATCTCAATTACCATGAATTAAAGAAAGGCATCAAGAGCTAAGAATGTAGCTGGATAGGTCTTTACAACATGGTCTAAAAAGCGTGTGGTGCTAAACAGGTGTAAAAACAAACCCAAAAATTTTTCAGAGGTTATGTCCGCAATGCAAGGCATGTATTTTCCAATTATGCCTTGCCAAAAGACATTCTTGAGAGACTGTTGCCAGAAAGAGCCTGTTAAAGTGACATCAGAGGAAAAATACTAATTTACAACATGTGTTACATATTTTTCAGGAGCCTCAGCTGTCAAAGGATAACACTGCATAAGAATTTGTTCTTTTCCTATGTGCTGAACTCCATGTTTACAATTGCCCACCTCATTGCTGTCGTCCCTAACCCAGGCCTTGTAAAAAGAGACCCTGTAAGTACTGCATGACTGCTCTCCATCCTAACACCCAAGTAAAATCACTATGGCCATGCCAAAACCTAGAATTCCCATTCCTCAGCTTATGATAGCCATCTGGGAAAACACACACAGAGGGTGCAGATTCTGAGAATTTCACTCAAACTTGCTCAGATCTTTCACCAAGCAATAAAAATCTTTGAATCTTGTACAAGCCCCTGACTTGTTCCAGGCAGCTCATCCATACAAGCATGTGTCAGACCTCCACTGCTCCTAGCAATAACTACCTGATGATTCCCAGCAAAGCCCCTGAGGTGATAGATGCCTCTGGTGACTGCTTGTCCTTCTTCACAAACCACACACTGGGGAGGGACAGGATGAAAAGATAGAGGGCTTATTTCAATATAACACACAAAAAGGTCTATTTGCTGCATTTTTTAACTTGTGAGGCAGTAAATCAAAGCATTAGTTACCTTCACTGCTCTTAGATACAGCTTGTGCCAGTCCCTCAGCTGGTAAATATATATGGCAGATCTCAGTCATCCAGTTCTTGCTCCCTAACCCAGCAATTACTTTGTGCTCAGTCCTTACAGCAGCCCCAGCCAATGTGAAATTAATGCAAACGTGGTAATCTCAAGTTTCATTTTAACACTAATCAGCTTGTAGTCTAATAAGATCATTCAATTATAATTCAAACATTTATCTGCCTCTAATTTCATGAAAGGAATTAAATCTTAGCACCTGATTTTATCTGATCACATGTGTGTCTCTCAAATGTGTTCTGATTAAGTAAGTTAATTAAAGCAGAAAATATATAGCCTAAAGAAAACATCACCAGTCTCAGAAACCATCTGGAGATTAAAAAATAGAAGAGCAGAAGAATAAATTAAAAATCACACATTTTGTTTCTCTTTGTTGCATAGCATCATGCGTAGATAGCCTGTGCAAGAGATGCAATGAAAATACACTTGATATTTGAAGATAAAAAGCTGGCAGATGATATCAGGCACCTAAATTGAAGTAAAATCATTACCTCAGGGTTAAGAATGATACTTTCTGACAGCACAAATAAATTATCTGAAACAGTTTAACCTAAAAGTTGAGGGCATGGGAAGGAGTCTTGTGTTTTAAGATTTCATTTAAAAACTGTATCTAGTGTATTTTGGCCTGATCTTTATTGGAAGTGAACTCTCAACACCAGTGAAGTCAATGAAAAAGCCCTCAGTGGCTCCCATAGGGCCATGTAGCCACAGAACAGTTCCAGCCCACTGAGCATCACATGATGATATCCCCAACCTCCATTACAGTGGCACAATTAGTATAGAAGTGACACCAGTGGTTGCCTTCGGAGGCCATGGAGCCCCAAAGCAATGCAGAGGTTCATGTGCCACACTCAGCTCCCAGGTCTCTGCCCAGAATATGAAGAGGAGCCTGAATGCTCAATATAGTCATGGAAACGACCCAAGCGGTGTCCTGTTAATAAAATTGGGTGCAGTTATTGGCTAAGTAGATGTTTTGATGAGCAAAGCCATTGCTCTGCAATTTCTTCTTCCAAATCAAATTTGCATGTCTTTGGCTCGGCAGGGAAAGGCTGTCTAGAGACAAAGTATAAAACTTGGAGCCAGAAGACTTAGGGTCTCTCATTTTTGTCCCACCATCAAGTATGGGACGAAGGTACACTCACTTCTTGATCTTGCCTCATATTTTAGATTTCCCTCCCATAAAACAAAACAAAACAAAAAAATAAAATGGAGATAAGGTGACCTGCTAATATGTTCAAAGCCTCCCAACATTACTAGAAAGTGTATCCTGTTACCTTAATAACATAATAAAATTGTAATTCTGTGATTGGGAAAAGAAAACAGACAGGAGTACATTTTTAACATATGATGAAATTACAGAAAATCTCTATATGGGTATATGAAGATTTAGAGGACTTAAGTTTAAAATGCTTAAAAAATCACAAGAATTCCCATAATATTTTTATGCTGATGCCCATTAACAGAGCAAATGAAAGCTTTACAGCTCAGTTTTTTTCTACTTCTACTGCACCCTCCGCTTTAATAAGTCAATTTGAGATTACTGCTTCTGCCTTTCTCTAGTTTGCTGCACTTATTCACTTTCTATGTGCACATCTTTGGAGCTTCACAGGTTCATGCATGTATGGCTCTCACCTTTTGTGTATACAGAAATACTGAAATGTGTAGATTGAATTTCAAGAAATAATGGATACCACTCACATAGCAGCCATATACTGAGATGAGGTTGGTGGTATTTATTCTGCAAAATAATAAATATGTTTCCACCCCAACAGTTCCTGCTTTTTTTTTTCCTACCTAAAGTTTCACAATAAATTTTAAATGTGAAATGCCATGGGAAAATACTTTTAGTGATTCATAATTTATGATGATCTCAACAAATTCATATAATTTTGAAAGAAGAAAGGATGATCTCTTAAATAACAAGGAGAAAGGTCAGGAGGAGCAAGAGAGGAAATTCCTTCCTAACTCCAAGACAACCCCACTCTCCCTGTGACCCTGGGAGAAACAACATGAGAAAATCCAAAGCATCATTTACATGAGGACAGTCTGTACCACATCCTTATTCACATTGCTGCTAAGAGTTAAATCCTTTGATGATCATTCTGCTCATGTAAAATGGTAAGTCAAGCCACTTTTATAATAATCTTAACTTGCTTATTTCCTCATGTTTTCTGGTTATCCAATTCTCTCTCTCTCTCTGTTTTCTCTTTCTGTCAGATTTATCTGGATCTGAAACCATGGACAAGAAGGATCTGAGTCCAGGTGGCCATACAAGAAATGAAGAAGCCATGGACAAGGTTCAAAGACATTTAAACAAAAATAAACAGGACATGTGTATGAACACTAATTTACATATACTGAAAATTTTGACTGTTTTATCTGAACTAGGAACTGAATTAATTATGCTGTTACTGGAACTGCGTTGATAGGAAGAGATATAATCTATCACCTAAGTGAGACTGACCTACAGTAGAAGGGTGATCTATGGACAGCACATTATGTACTCCATTAAAACCTCCAGAAATATAAATAAAACTCTTTCTGCTAAATCTCTCAATATAGTCTTACACATCAGATTTGTATTTTTCATTTTCTGTATTCCACAAGAGTAGTAATTTTAATACTCAGTACTGATGGGAGTAAAAGGAAGCGACAGTTAATGCCTGAAGGGGCAGCTCTACCAATGAGAAACTGAGCAATTCATCAGCTCCATGGGCATCATATAAATATGCTTTTAGGTGGAGCTAAATTTGGACACAAATTAGTAATGTCTCAGTAATTAGAACCTCTTTCACAAAGGCTTTTAGAGATCTTACTGTAGTTTTTTTTCCTCTTTCTCATTCTAGTGGAGATATCTGTTCTCTTCTTTCTGCAGGTTCTTCTGTAGCCTCTTCACCTTTTATGTGGTAGTTTCACCCTTGCTTCTGTCATTATATGGTGTGTAAGTTTATATTTTGATTGCAGTTTTATATAGGCCATAGCAAGGGCCAGTGCTCCCCTAGTAATTCCTAGGAGCCCTGTGTGGGGTCTCGTGCTTGGCCCTGTTATGTCAGAGAGTAAGGACACAGCATCCATTCAGGCACACCAATCTCACAGTCAAGTCCCATCTCATTGCCACACAGCTTCTTTAGGCCTTAATGTATAAACAATCTGTACCCTCTTATATGGGTTCAGTAGCAGACCTGGGATGGAAGAACCCAAAGCAATCCCTGTTTAATTACACACAGCATGATTTCATTTCCTCCTGGCAGCATCTGTAACTAACTCAGCCCTTGAACATGAGGAGTGAGAGGATGGAGGCTGTTTTTCCCTCCTTGGGTAGATGTAGATACATTTTACAGATCTTGAGCCAGTTTACCACCCTAGCTGATGGTGCAACATGCACTCTTGTGTCTCTGGCCGGAGTACATAGTCCCTTTCTCTTTGCAAGCATTTCACTAAGCTTGTTGACAATGTGGGCATGAGGTGCGATGACAAGGGGCACCTGATTATCTGTACTGCCCAAAATCCATCTCCTGGAACAAGCAAGGCTTCTAAGCACTAAGGTCTTCTAAGCATCTTACTGCTTTCAGCACTGTTTGTTAGACTAAGAGAGCACAAAGTCTGGTGCCCACTAATATTAAAATTTTAAAGCAAGGCCATGGTAGTAGCAATACTAAAAATTCTAGCTTTCTTGTGGACACTAGAACACTATAAATGATCTATCCATTAAAAAATTAAAGTGAAAACCACAACTGCCCAGTCGTGCTAGGTTTTCCTCCCTGCCACAATTACAGCAAAACTGTAGAAATAAAACACTGAGCTGTGTGGACAGATGACAAGTGTAAAAGAATGGTTACTGTAATTTATGGGGTTTCAATATTGGTATTCCCCTGTTCCCAAAGGAATAGAGAAGCGATGTAAGACAAGAAAGCAAAGGAGATTTGCAGCATTTCAGGAAGAGTGTCAATTTAGGTATTTTTTACCATACAAATGTTATCTTCTCACCACTTCTTGCTTTCACTTCCTGCTGATCTAGCCTGGCAGAGCATGGGGGGTTTAAAACATCTTTTTATCAAACGTGGTGCTCAAAAATTATATCAGTGAGGACAAATGGCAAAACTGCTGCTCCATGTGACCTATTTTCCTTAGTTGTTCCAGCAGTCCCCCTCATGGGGCAGACCTCCCTGGAAACAGCAAAGGTGGAGATCCACAAAGGAAAGGGGCGCTTCCATCTTCTGAGTTGTTTCATATATTATATTTGGGGTAGAGCTTCAGGAGGTGCCATTCTTGTTAAATAATTTGATTCTTTTTCTATGTGACTATTTCCACAACTTTTCTGTCAGTGTCAAAGCATCTCTGAAGTCTTTTCTATTCGTACATCTATTCCTCCATCATCCTTCCATTAGGTTACTTATAGGAGCCTCAGCAGCCAGTTTAGCCACCAAGAGGTGACACAGGGCCTGGGCAATTGTGAAATCAATAGAATGAGAGTAAGAACAGGAAGATTTGGCATGAATGTTGAAAGTTAGAGAGAAGTTGTCCCCACTAAGAAGAATTTCTGAATTGAACAAAGCACCATATCACATTGCTGAGGTTCACAGTTGTGGTGGCTGAGCCCACGAGGTGCAAGCAAGCACAGTTCCTGATGTCCATGTGTCTGCAGAGGGGTGACCACAGAGGTGACAGGGAAAGGAAATTCCTACTCTATCTATCTGTGCCCCCATCCACAAAGAAAGGGAGGGATGATAGCGTTCATGTAGCTCAATGCAAAGATTTTCATGTCAAAATAACTTTGACTCCATCAGATCCTGTGTATGGGCTCTTATTTAGGAGCCTGAGTGCCATTTCCTCCAGAAATGTGTTTCCAGAAAGAACCTTGAAATGCAAAATGCATTGTTGCCCAGAGACTGAAGGCATCAAATCCCAGAGCTCATTCCCAGGTTTTCTGTCCTCATCTTTTCTGCTCAGGTGAGGTAGACCTGCACTCAAATGCCCAGTACAAGTCCAAACTTCAGGTGTAAATATCGATGAAAAGTCAGATTTAACCTGTCATTGTGCCTAGTCATTATTCCTCTGAACCATCTTTGGACCCTGAAGCTCTGCCACTGTGGCAGTGAGAAGTGAGCACTCCCAGCATAGTTGTTCCCAAAATCAGTAGAATCTCAGCCCAGTTCTTGCTGTCGTTCTTCTGTTTAGCCACAGTGGCCATTTGCAGCCATGAGGCTGTGGAAGCAAAGCACACACTGCAAAGCACACACTTTTGCTTTATGCAAAATGAGTGAATCCATTCCAGATTTGCTGAAATTCATGACATGACTCCAGAACTGCTGCTCAAGGAAGGTGTGCTTACTTTACCCTCAGATCTGCACTGTAGCAGTCTCCAAAAGGCTATTCATCTTCACGGTATTGAACCGTGTTTGACTTAGATGCCTTTCTGAGGCTTTTTTCATTTTTCCTTTTGGTCTTCCTAAGAGATGGGAGAGATGACAAAGTGAAGATGGTGTAAAAATTTGGGATAGTACCTGGGCAACCATAACTTTCTGTCAATTGTGCTGTCTCCAATGCATCTGAGAGACTGAAAGTTAAACAGATGATAATATGTCATTAGTGCCTAAAAACACAGGCCTAGAAAAATGTCAAGTAGCCACTCCTTAAATGTCAGATCAAGAAGTGCAGATGCTAACAATTGCCTTTTGATGGATTCTGTGTTACACTGTATGGATGTGTCACACCCTGATGAACTTCTGTTTCACACGAGGCCTCCCACACTCATTTAAGCAGCTTAGGTGTTGATATTTCTCTGTGAATATAAAGCAATTATATCTAGAAATATTCAAGGTGTCTCTCCAAGTTTTCCTTGCAGTATGCCTTTTAAAGGTTCTAACTGAAAAGTGAGAAATTTGAGTATGAATTGCCCAAAAAGATTTTTCAAAATCCTTCAAAATATTGGATTCTTCAAAAAAGAATTCCCCTCAGAAGAACAGTACCATAATGTTTCCAAAACACAATACTCCCCCCAGTGCCATGCTGCCACAGCTATTTTCCTTGCTGTGATTTGTCTGATTAAATGGCAGTGCTTCCTGTAGAGGCAGCTGTGTCTCAATCCAAGACAATTTACCTCTTACTCTAAAGCTGGTGGCTAAAACAAGTCAGGTGAATTAAATGCAGAGTGTTCATTCCTTTCTGGGGATTGCATCATCCTGCACACCTACACCATAAAGTCAGACATGCTTTTCAATGACTGCTGTGCAGACCAGCAGTATTGCCCATTTTCAGCCATGTCCCTGCTACCCTGTGTTTCTTGAAGGTATCTAAGTCCAAACAGAAGTAGCTTGAATCAGAAGAGGGAAAAAAAAATGAAACATCATAGTGCCTTTACAGATGAGAGCCAAACATGTGGAATAAGGGTATGGAAGAAGAAACAGCAATGACTTTCAGCAGGAATCAAACATCAAGAGGCTTGGGTTAGTTAAGCACATGACCTTGAAATTTCGTTGGCAGAATGAGCTATTGGCCAATAATAGGTCAGTTGTTTGGATAATTGAACTCCTTTGCTCACCATCTCACCCCTGAGTGGCTTCTGCTTGCATACACCAAATTGACTGACTTCAGGATTTTCTGGCATCCCCTTGGCCCTTTGGTCCTTTGAAGGGTTGGCAGCTCTACCTAGCAGCAGGTGACCCCAGGAAAGACACTGGAGCAGCATCTGAGCAAATCCAGAGAATTAAAACAGTCATAAACATTTAAGGTCAGACACATCTTACATTTGGACACCTGTTTTGCAGACACGTACAGCTGACCTTGTCACCCCATGCTAAAGATAGACAAAGTTACATTCAGGGAACTATCCATCTGGCTTATTTCAGATATATCGTTTAGGATGAGGTAATTTTTGCTATAACCTCCATCATCTCTATCATTATCTTTTGATTACAGGAGAGACAGATTGGGTATCTATATTTAGTATCACAAATCCCAGTTGTATAATTAGAAAACTCCTGGAGCACTTAACTGAAATGTGAGTGGATATATCCATGTCATCAAAGAGTACCTAGGCCCCAGGAAA